>NC_135411.1:49863535-50163535 GCF_051991245.1 Festucalex cinctus
GATATGTTGACTCGGGAAGGCTGCCAAATGATGAATACTGAACTCTCAGGAAAAAAAAAAGTTTGAAATGTGTTACAAAAAAAAAATGTAGTTCATAAATGCTAGAAACACGTGACTCGAAAGTATTTAAATAAAGTATTTCTATATTGCAGATTTCACTTTTTCCATGGTGGTCTGTAATATGACCCCCAAGATGGAGAGAAATTGCCGTATATGTCACACATTGAAGTGCATCCAAAAGATGTTTCTGGAATACACAAGTTTTAATAATGAAGTGTTTTTACCTGGCCTGGGTGTCGTTGTCGTTTGCAGATAACGATGTCTGCTATGTAGGTGGCGTTGCTCCTCCTCTCGCTTCTTTTGCTGTTGTTTTAGTATCTCCTTCTCTTGGTCCAACCTCTTGTGCAGCAGAAGCAGCTCTTTCCTCTCCTCCTCTAACCTTTTCTCAGCAATCTGTAGCATATTCGCCTCCTGTGGAGTCTTGTTGTCTCTCCGCCTGGTCTGTTCCCGAGGGTCCGGGTTGGGTTCTTTGGTGGGTCTGAACCTGCTCCCAAACATGCCAATGGTTTCCTCAATTGGACTCCACTTGGCTTGAGGTTTGTGAGTGACAGATTTTTCTTCCTGCCGAGACGAACTGCGTATTTGTGTACCTTCATCCCTGCCCTTTGGTCCCTCAATAATGATTCCCCCAGGACTGATGAGCCCCTTACCATGTTGTGATGTTTGATTTATGCTAACATGATCCTCTAAAGAAAGAGTCTTGTTTGCTTCCGACATCCTTTGTTTGGTCTCCCTTTTCCCGTTTTGGGTTTTAGTCTCAAGGAATCTAGTGGAGTTATGTGTCCAGTGTGGGCCAATGAGAACAGCCTCTTCAGGTAGAGAAGTTTCAGCTCCAGCCAGACTGTAGCCTTCAGCAGGTTGGTTGAACGTGTCTCCTCTGGAGCTCCAGTGTTGCTCCAGGAGGTCCACCAGGAGGGAACCCTGGTTCCGTTTCAGCTCATCCCACTGATGGAGTTCATCCTTGTTATGCGCCTTCACCTTGATGGTAAAAATTCAACGATTCTCAGTTCTTGGTGTGGCGAGGGGCTTTGTACAATCGATTTTGAACATACCTGGCCACGTCCTTGGCTGAGTGTCTGGTTGCGATGCTGGTCCCTGTGGCCGTGATGCCGGCGAGAGGATTTTCTCCTCGGCACCGGCTGTCGTGGAGCAGGCTGACATCGGCACTCCACGTGGTCCATCACCGACACCACCGCTTTGGCGTAAGTGGGTCTTTTATTAACGTATTCGATCTTCATGACCTATAGAGACGATTTACCTTTAACTCATTAGCTCCCAAAAACGTATAAATACGTCATATTTTAAATGTTTTAAGTGTCCCAAAGACGTATTTATACGTTTTTTGTTGTTTTTCATGCCAGAGCATAGAGAAGGCTTTAATGCAGTCTCTCTACTGCATTAAATGGTTTGAGTGGCAGCAGAGTATAAGAGATCAACCAGGCCATGTTAAAACAAGCTGATTTCCCCACAGTTCTAAGCAGAATTGTGAAAAACGATGAAACTTAGCTATGTTCTATTGCTAATTGTTGCACAGCGGAAACAGACTTTTTTTCCCTGATTAAAGAAGAGACTCTAATCTCTCTTTTGGTACGTTCCATTTTTTTTTTTATAGCAATAGAACATAATATTTCATGGGCCTTGAAAAATCTGTCAAAATCCAGGAAAACACTTAAGTGAAAATGGTTGGGAGTGAATGAGTTAATAACCGTGTGATCCAAATGTTTGGTATATGTCACTGTGCGGTCGCTTGCCTGCAGGTATCTGATGTGTGTGACGACAGGGACGCACTGCAGGCTTTTGGTGTTACAGCAACCAGAGCAGCGCTGCACCTCAACACACGGCGGCCACAGCAGGAAGTTAGCGTTGCTTCGGTCTAACATCGCCCTGGTGACCTCCACCACCTCTGTGCGAACTTTACACACAGCCTGCTGCGCTGGTTGAGCAACTGAGGATGGACACAAAGACAAAAAAAAACGTATTATAAATTATTTTCTGGTTTGGAACAAAATTACATTTTGTTTGACAGAGATTTCAATTTTACAAAAATAATAGAAGGATGGACTTTTTTTTATGACATCATCACAGGATATTGCACACGGAAACAACTCCATAACAATGAAAAACAAAGTAACAAAGACCAAGTGATAACAATCTTGCGTTCTACTTTCCATTGAACATTTTTTGCTAAATCAAACAATACCGATTCCTTTTAAAATGAATGATTAAGTCCTCAAAAACAAAAAAACTTCCATTCCTGTTGCCTGACCTAATTCCAGAAGCTTTTCCAGGGGGCACCAACTGACCACTTGAAACATCTGCTTTATCATTGATTGGCAAAAAAAGGTTAATGGGAATGATTTTAGCATGTCACTAAGAGCGTACTTGTCACATAAATCAAGGCCCGGAGAGGCGACCTAATGAAGATGGAGTACATCATCCTGAGGAAAATCAGGAATCCTCCATGCCAGCACTCCAACCTTCTCCTAAAGTGTTGTGAGCGCATTGATCATCACATGCACATGCATACATTATTGGACATGTCTTTTTTTTTACATTCTTTTTTGACAAGTTTGGATATGAGAAAAGTCATGTTATGTGATATATTCCCTTAGTAGCAAGTCAATCTTTCACAAGTGGGAGGTGCTTACCCAGACTCCTTGGTAGTCTGTGACCTCCATTTGATGCTGAGTTTTGCTCCTCCTCATCTGAGACAAAGGAGTAAACACATCCGGCCTGTGATTAATGCAAACATCCTAAATAATTGACCACATCTTCAAAATATTAGCTCGTAATTGTCACACTAATAGAATAACAAATTGATGCGTTTGTGCTTATGACAGCATCTCCGTGTTTTGCTTGATGTTCACCAGGCATAGATAGAGTAGAAATTTTATTAAATTGAGACAGAATTTATAAATTGAATAATATATGTGGATGTGAAAAACAGTACATGTTTAGCGGTACCACGGGGGTTGTATTCATCACAATTGTTTGTATGTTGGATTAAGCAAAAATGCTTTAATGACATCAGCATTTTTCTTTTTCCCGCTTGTCACTAGTGTGCAATGTGACATTTTCAATAAACTATCTTCAAATGCAGGTCGGTTTCTATGAGTGCAGGTCCAAATTAGGATGATTTTGTCATGGTGGGGATTGCACTCTGCTGAGTAAGGTTCTAGTTTTATCTCTAATTAAATCTGTGGTAAAATGCTTCGATGTTTGCAAGCCAAATTTAATTCAAATGAGCAGTTCTTTACCTACGGAATCAGTGAGCAGAAGCAGCTGAAGGTCTTCGATGGAGGAGATGGGACTGTTTCTAACCAGCTCCACCAGGGCCGCAGGAAGTGGATCCCCCTGAACAATACACAAAAAAGCATACACAGTTTGAAGTGAAATCGTTTTCACAAGTCAAGGATAAAATAACACACGATTAATCCTTGTATAACGGGTATTTAACTAAATGTGTGTAACACGCCACATTGTAATCATGATCTGAGTGTGGGTTTAACCCCCCAGTCATTATTGGGCGAGGGGGTGGTGGCCGCAATGGTGGAGGTGGGGTGTCGTCGGTGGGGTGGGGGGTGAGTATTAACCAAAGCGGACACACAATGGTCACTAAGAGCGGGGTGAATGACTATTGGCGTTGTGCCTTCTCATCTGCTAACATTTAGGGGTCAAAGGAGTCAGGAAGGAGCCAGGAAGTGGGGGAAGGAGTGATACAGAGAGGAGAAGAGACGGGAGGCAGGCGCATGTCAAAAAGGAGGGATAATAGATGAAGAAAAGACGGGTTTCGAATGGACAAGGATCAGACATGGGGTCGGGACACTTGCTCACACTGGCTCAAATGCGAGGATGCGCCTCATTCGCGTTCCCTCACACACATGCAGCCAGTGGAAATGATCTGGGGGGAAGAAACTTGCTCTCGAGAATTTGATCAGTGTCACTTCCCTACAGTTCAATATATGTTTGTAATTTCATTGGAATTGGTACATTATAATTGAGTGTATTTGAGGTCATGAATTAGCAAACTAAAGCCTAAAAAGTGTTTATAGGATAAAATCTGGTGTTTTTAGCACAGCGTCTCTTCCATGTTGCAAGGCCCATTTTGTAGTCCTGTTACGCTTATTCATGGAAAACAATCCGAACACAAACATAATGTAATCTTCTTCTACCACCTTTATTTTTTGGTTTGTTTACTAATACAACACAACTGAATGCAAATAGCAGTAAAATATCCTGTATCTTCTTGTGTAAGCATGTGTGTGAGTCTTTCTGAAACCAGGAGGATTTAATAAAACCCCTTTAGGAAGCAAGTTTTAGCCAAAGGAATCGGCCATCCATGCATGAGCAGGTATTTCGACTGGACCCATACTTCTATACACCATTTCCTGCATTGTTGCTTGCCCTTTCAGAAACTCAAACAGTCCAGCCGGGAAATGCCTGCCGTAATTCCGCTCACATCTCTGTTGTGGAGCTGCAGATGCCCCAGAGGAGTCATCATTATTTCCTTTCCTCGCCAACAGAGCGAACCTGCTTGCTTGGATAATTGTGTCTGATGTTAATTATAGGACATGGGCATTTTTCACAGCCCTGCCTTCTGTCAAGAAATGTATTTAGAAGCAGTTTACAAATGTATTTCTAAAAACTTGGCTTTACAGGAATAAATATATATATAATTGACCCGCTCCGGCAAAAGGGTCCACATGTCGGCAGGATCAGTTTAGTGATATGGCCGATATTAGACAGTTAGACATTTTTTGTCCATTTTGAGATTTCTGCACAAATAGCCTTCTTGAGGTCTCTAGTTTCATTTCAAAGCAGCGCAAAAGTCAAAATTGTAATATAAGTGTATGAAAATAAGCAATTATTAGACCGTATGCATCATAACTAGGTGGTGTTTTTAGCCTATTGATGCTAGCTAGCGCCGCGTCTTGCGCAACTGTTTAAAAAAATGAATTTCTTAGCCTTAAACGTAATGGATGGATGGATGGATGGATGGATGGATGGATGGATGGATGGACATAGGACCCCCCCCGCCACCCAAAAGAAAATAAAAAAGTCAAAATACACCATTCAACACGAAAGTGAACAGAACAGTCATCCTAACTGTCATCGGTCCGGATAACGGCAAATTGTAATCTCCAAACAGACATAATTTTCAATTTCGGGATTTCTTTCTTAATGAATCGATTTATACTTTTAATTCAATGACTACGTTCACACAATTAAACAATGCGTCCAATGAGGGACGAACTTGGGCGAGCAGCTGCACGTACCCCCGCAGAGCAGACTGAGCTGCCACTCACTCCTTCACTCAGAGCGAGTCGGGAATTAAAAGTTATGACGTGCCAGTGCCTTGTATGTCATGTAGGCTAATGTAATGTATTGTAAATACTAATGTAATGTTTTGATCGCTTGTCGATGGCGTCAATTTGGTTCGACGCTGTTACGTGCCGCTTCAGCGATGCGTCACAAATGAAGTCTGCTTGCTCTGCAAATATCACTACACATTTTTTTAACTTTGTTCTTTTAAGTGGGATGACTTGGACATAAAAATGAGCTATGAAGTATGAAACTTGAAGATGAAAACTTAAAGATGAGTCACATTGATGATACCCCGCCCCAGACATCACATCCATGATAAGTTATCAATAAAGCACTTATCACAGGCCATATCCAATGGCAAATAATCTTTTAATTGACACAAAATTATTGAATCAAATTTCCCACGTGGTAATATGACCTCATTTACGCAAGAAAATAACAGAAGGAGCAGCAATCTCTTGAGAGGTCAAACTTCCAAAAGATTTAAGGGTTCAAATCTCGGACAATGGCCCTGCCTGCTATTGGAATTGACTTTCCATTGATATTTCAACATTTGAGAAAAATTCAGGTTGATATCTTTTTCCTAAGGTATTGGTTGCTATGGACATTTGAAAGATGCAAGTACCAAAACACTGTAAACCCCTTTTTTTTCAAAACTATGGATTTCAACCTTCCAACATTAAAACTGCTGTAACTTTGTCAATTTTTCAGCTACATCCATGTATTATATATAATTTTAAAGGGAATTACCGGTAAGTGCAGAATTTGAATATATCAGTTTCCCAATTTTGATTTTTTTTGGCACATGAGGACCCTTTTGCCAGAGCCAGTCACACACACACACTATTACATACATACGTATATATATATATATATATATATATATATATATATATATATACCTAATGTGAATTGGAATATTAGTGCGGACCACACAAAAAAAAACACACACACACACACACCCCAACAAACTCCTGGGCTCTTTTAGTAGGGCCAAAACATTAACAAATGTTATGTATTCGTGTTTTTACAGCATAATTCCACTTACTGATGTGCTTATCTTGTTTTCAGTGTGGCATTACAACTCTAGCAATTCAACATTTATGTGGTTTCATCGCTGAGGGCAACCATTATGATGTGGCTTGAAACGAAAACAAATTTGACACCACTGTAATGGTACATCAGTGTTGGTGAATGTGATTGTGATCGTCGAACCACAAATTAAACTTATTGCAACATCGTAGTAGCAATTTGTTACAAGCACGAATGCAACGATAGTGCTGTCACTTACCACTGTTGTTTTGTTTGGGATATACTTTGCGATGTGATTGCTTTTATTTGTATACATTACAAATTAGCATTGACATGATAGTGTTATTTGCAAAAGCTTCCAAATTGAAGCAAATTTGTAAAATGTTTGCATTTTCAGACTACTAATCGGTTCGACTCCAATGGCTCGCCTGTCTAGAGCGTCTACTGGACGTAGTGAAAAATACCAGGTACCTCTGCAGGGGAGGAGCAGGAACATTTAATCATATATAATTAGGGAGTGAAGGGGTGCTTGGTAAACTACATAAGCAGACGTGGGTCATTGCACTCGTGCGATTTCTCACAAATTGTCATTGAAATTATAACTGAATGTCGTGTTGATACATGACATGAATACATGGGGTGAGTCTATTTTAGAATGCGGGAGAAAGCCCAGACTGCTGTGATGTCATCATGATGTTGCTCACATCGTTGCAGTATTAACTGCTCTGAATTTGATTATTTTGTTTGATATTATTATAATTGTAACCACAGTAAGAACACATTGCTAAATGAGTGCCACTGCGACAATGCCAAAATATTTTGTTTGTAAAGGAAGACTTTTTAATTGGACCACATGCTGGTGTTTCACATTTTCTAACGAGTGCGTGAATAAATGTGTTTTGCTCTTGGTGGTCGCCTGTTGAAATCAATGGAACTTTCAATATTAAGAACAACTTCTGAATTCAAAGACCCACTGGCACATAGCACTGTGCGTTGCTCGAAGCCATTTGTATGATAATGGGACTGTTTGAAGTTTACATAAAGTTCAACTCTGGGAATTCCCGCTTGTATACATCAAAGTCCTTTTAACTTTCACCCATGAGCCTGCCTGTCAAAATTGAGTTTCCTTTAAATGTGCTTCCTACAGAAGCCATAAAAAGCAGCAATTGATGTCAGGGGTTGCAAGTCATCCATCAAATACAGTATGAGATTTTTCACCTTTACGTCAGGCACTCTTGAAGGAAACGAGAAATTGAGCCATTTGTTCTCGCGTGCTATCATACAGATTCATCTTTTTAGCCCAGAAGGCTTTACCTAATTCTGTTTTGTTGTTTTTAATAACGTCCTAACTATTCTTTTAAAAATGCTTGTTCAGTTCAGTTGACATTAAATATTTTAATTGTGTGACACTAAAACAGATTTAATATCAATTACTATTTGTTCCTATTCAGTAGTGATGGAAAAATGAAGCTTCATAAAGCATGTGTGATTATTGTTTTACTCCTCTATGTTTCATCAGGGGTGTGGTGGTGGACCCAAATGCCGGGAAGCAGGGCGAGGAGGCAAAGAATGATGTCAAAAAGAAGTTTAATAAAAAAAAAACGAAGAGGCAAAATTGAGCTACAAACTAAGAAACAAAAACAACAAAATCCAAAAGGGTAAAACGAGACAAGACATGGAACAAAACCAGAAGCATGACATGAGGAAAATGACAATGAATCGACACAGACACAGGGGAGACAAGAGACTAAATACACACACTAATTGACACAACAACACACAAGTGGCAGAGGGTGCTGATTGGTTGACACATTAGGAGGTTTGGCAAACACAGGTGGACATACTCAGGTTTGACGAGACGTGAGAAGCCCATAAGGACAACATAACACAGATCACGACAAGAACTCAAAGAAACAGGAGGACAAAATCAAACCAAACTAATATCAAACCCGAGCCATGACAAAAGTAACAAAATCAACCCAAACCACGACACTCTAGTCTAGATGGTGTTCTTGGTTTACCAATGAAGGGTAGGGCAATGGAAATTGATTAAATTTCCACTGCATCTTTCAACTAAGTGCCACAAGGAGACAAAAAATATGTCATGAAGTTTCATTTGTCCGTCACTGCGATTCAGCACTGGTAGCGTAGCGGTACACGCATGCCTTTCATGAAGACACTGCCAATTCGATTCCCAGGCGCCGTTGGTCTCAAGCCAGGATTTAAAAAAAATAAATAAATAGTGGGCTATGTTAGGAAGGACATCCGGCGTAAATACGGTGCCAGGCAAATCAAGCAAGTCACTCACTGTGGTGACCCCTGTTGGGACAAACTGAAATTCCCATTCTACTCAAACATGTCTTGCCTTCCTGTGCATGTGACATGAATGTGAAATGAATCATCGGAGATACTGAATGTAAACCAACCTCGATGTGGAGTTGTCTGCTATTGTTACAAGTAGCATTAATACATTTGGACGTATTTCCTGGTTGCAATCCAAGCATGTGTCCTCCTTATAATGAAGTTCCAGTGTGTGTGTGACACATATCGCTGATTTACAGAAGTTTCACATCTGGAGAAGTAGCAGCATCTTAATGCACCATGTGGTGCATTCAAGGAGCCCATTACGGCACCCTAAACACCTTATGATTCGTCATCCGCAAAGGATGATGTATGTGCACGTGCTTGGCCATGGGCAAGCTTCTTATTGACACCTAATGGCAGGAATAACAGTTCATCTTGGCAGAGCTCCTCTTTCAGGCCAGACTTTTATTATCAAGCAGGTGCTCTTGAGTTCTTCAGAAGAAAACAAAAATCCACTGGAACTATCGCGACACTAAAATAGTTTATGGCGTCAATGTAGTAAGAATTTTTTATAGTTTTTGCTGCTGTAATTTCAGGGTGTCACATTTGACAGCCACACTCAATGTATAGACTTACTGCAGTGGGCAAACCTGACTGACACAATCAAATGATTTAACTTTTCATGCAGCCAAATAATACATTGACGTAAATATAGAAAAACTTCTTACTGTTGCAAAGTGTTTAATTGGAAATTTCATCTTTCTAAATTTACATATTCTATTTTAACACTTTATTTTGTGTTATATACTTTTAGTTAGCTAGAGAGAATGTGGGCTTTGTCCTGACAATAATAAATCATTTGACTGTCGAATAGGACGAAACGCAATAAACCTTGTATTTTAATTAAGGGAATCGAATTTGTGCAAGCTCTTTCCACAACTCTGCAAGTGTCCCTAATGAAGTGTCCGAGTGTCGGTGAGCGTAAAAGTTGATGCGCACTCACCTCGGCCGCGCCAAGTCGCGCGCACGTCGCCAGTAACGCAAGCAGCAGCTGCACGGTGGAGCTCATCTTGCTGGCCAGCCTGGAGCCTCTGCGACGACGGGCCGAGCATTTATGGAGGCTCCGGAGGCCCGCGGTCCACGGCCGGCAGAGTGCGCGCGGCGGGTGCACTGGCTGTCCCTCCCGGCGGGGACAGTGGCTCTCTCTCCCTGCCGTGTGCTGAGCGCGCACCGAGCTGTCTTCGCACGGTGATGTCACCTATCCAAAGGCTGAAGATGAGGCGCTCGAACGCACTCAGCAGTTATCTTTTTTTGTCCAAAATCGTTTATTTAATCCGCATAGAATATGTGCGCCAGATTGATGCGTGCCGGCGTTGGTCCGAAATGTTCCAAACGCCGAAACAATCCAACGTCATTAAAGCATTGAAAAGTAGCTACGAATTTAAATAAACATCAAAACTTCTACAATTACTTTCACCACCCAGAAAATCTTGTTTTTCTTTAACCGTGATCCAGCAAGGTCCAGTGCTGGCAGGTTGCGGTTTGTTGGGTCCTGGTTCTGCTTCCCAGGAGGTTTCTATATCAGCAGGGTGCTTGAAGAGGCCTGAGGCAGCAGTCGAGGTGGCCGTGTGAGGGTAGAGCACACTTCCAAGACACTGCTGTTGGTCTGCTCAACACACTCTCCCGCCCCCTGCCTCAGGAATGGCTCATCATCTGCATAATAGCACAAAGAAACACACCAAGCACTTGCTGCAATTGTTCCCAAATCACACTTATGCCTGAGATCCTGCCAAGTCATTTCACTTTGATTCTCTTTATGCAGTATGAAATGAAAAAACATGACCACAGTTTTATGTCACATTAGATTTTTTTTTTGTCTCCCTGAAGAGGAATTCCAACAATCACACTGAACAAAGTTAGATTTTTCATGTATCTAAACTGGAGTTTTAGAATGACGTTTTAAATTTACTTCCTACTTTGTACATTAGAAAACAGGAATCCACTTTCTGCTCCTTACTTTGTCCAAACAGGCTCATCCTTTTTTTTTTCCAACATCCGTAGATGACGAAACAAGATCAAACAGACTAAAGAACAGAGAGCTAAAGTCAGCCACGGTTGAGGTCTTGATAGACTGAGATTCAATTGTGTCTTAGGTAGGAAAGACAGGCTGAAAACTATGGGGCCATTGTTGTAGCAAAACTGCAAAACAAGCGCATATTTCGATCCACAAATATGGAAAAAGATTTTTTTTCTTTTTTTGTTTTTTTGTTTTTTTTTACGGATCCCCTAAGGTGACATGGTAGAAGAAAAAAAAAACTTTGAGTTCCCTCGCAAAACATCTTTGCGTTCCCTCGCCATCTCGCAAACATTGCGTTCCCTCGCAAAGAGTGCTGGAATTCTACAAAAGCTGTCATCATCCTTTATGGAAGGATAATATAATAATATCCCTTAATTTATTATGGCAGTGACATATAAGGCAGTATATATTTTTACCGTGACCAGTAACTATTTTGCTGTGAACGGCTCTGATTGGTCATGTGCTGGTCGTGGTTCATGCCGAGCTTCTCCTTTTACAAGACTTTTCAACAAGTTTTCATTTTATTTTGCCACCGAAGATAGGCTGTTGTCGGCCTAACCCTAACCAAAACCGTCATAGCAAGCTGTCAAGAAATCGTAGTTAATATTAGGGCTGGGAATCTTTGACTGTCTCACGATTCGATTCGATTCGATTACGATTTTTGGGTCTACGATTCGATTCAGAATCGATTTTCGATTCTCGATTCAATCGATTTTCGATTCACAATTATTTGATTGACAAATGATTTCTGCTTCAATTTACAGATATGCACAACATTGTCATGATTGTCAAGACATAATGACAAATAGAGATATTAAAGTGTCTTTTTTTTTGTTTAAACATTTATTAATTTTGTATTGTAAGTGCCTTTTTCCACAAAAACAGCATGTGGGCTACAACTGCCTTTTCCCCTTCTTCTTAATTTCTAATTTAAATAAAATTGATTTTTGGATAATAATATTTGATTCGATTAATAAATGAAAATCTCAATTCTTTTATGAATCGATTTTTTGGCACACCCCTAGTTAATATTATTAGTTAATAAATAATATATTTTTTTTAAAACTGCAAAAGTGAGAATCAAACTCCGCAAGCAAGTATATCTATGACGGCGAGATATTAGTCATTGCGTCTCCATAGTGAGAGCTGCCAGTCACGGCCAAGTATCCACTTTGAATATTGAAAGCAAGGACACCGATGTAGTTGACAGACTCTCGAGTTGAACGCGACTTTTAAAATAATGTTTTTGTTCATTTGTTCGTTTATTTCTTTTAAAGAACCTTTAAATAAAAATAGCAATCCTGCAATTAGCTGGCAACCAGTTCAGGGTGTACCCCGCCTACTGCCCGAAGCCAGCTGGGATAGGATCCAGCACCCCCTCGACCCTTGTGAGGAGCAAGCGGTTCAGAAAATGGATGGATGGATGGATGGATGGATGGATGAAAAATAGTAATACTTTTTTATGTCACAAGTTGATAGTAAGCAAAATTGGAGAACATTTGAACTTAGTCGAAACACCATATTGATGATGTTTTCAATTTTGTTAAACAAGAGGACGTCAGGCATTTTACAACTTGCCTTAAATGCATGTATAAATTATGTTTAATGATGTTTACAGGAGTAAACTTGTATATTTTATTAAAGAATTACAACTGTAATTCAACAAAAGATGGCTCTGCCAAATCTAACATTGGGGTCTAAGGAACTGAGATATAAAGGAAAAAGGGGGTATTCAAAGCAGCACATACACTTGTTAAAAAATAGTGACAACCCTACCAACCACACCCCCACCCCTGCCCCTATACGAAGAGCCTATCAGCTGTATATGTCTAATCTGAACGTATATGTATTGATTTTAAATGTATAACCATTGTATCGTGAGGTTCATATTGTGATATTTTTCATATTGTGATGTTTGGATATCCTTACATCCCTAGTATACACTTACCCCGGGTTTTCACCGGATGCGGTTGCGGTGCGGTTGCGGTGCGGTGCGTCTTGACTGCGTGCTCCGGACGGGTCAATTTTTTTGTCAATCCACACCGGCTCCGCACAGCTGCGGTCCGGCAGCTCCGTCGCCGCCCACTTCCCAACGTGTCTCGCGGGACCGCGCGCGCGCGATCATGTGGCATTTCACAACGAGAGGTGGACTTCTTTTGATTTAACCTTTTCTTCTTTTTCTGCTATGAGATTCCATGCAGCATCCTTTTTTTGGTTGTCCTTGTAAAGTATATTAATAACGAGAGTCGGGTCAGTGCGTGTCCACTCTTTATTTCTGTCTTCCCCGTCCGGCTGCCGCTCAGTACGGCAAGCGAGACGGGCACAACAAGCAATCGCGAACATCAAACTCACAATACATTACAGTCCTTATAAAAAGGATGTGCCGTGTCATATATTATTTTGGGGTTTTCCACCTCCAATATAAACCTCTCCTCGTCCATGTTCGCTGGTGTCTAAACCGTGAATGAGCACATGGCCCGGCGACGCCCACGTCACGTTTTGCTGAAAAACTTGAGAAATAGGAGCTGGCGAGTGTTTTATTCTGAAAGGTAAACGGAAATTTATTTTGAAACTGCCTCGGTCTTCCTGTCCCGCTCGATGTGTTTTGTGCTAGCTTGCCATTTGCCGGAGGCCTACCGCTGCGGCGTCCGGCAAAAATAGAAAATAGGTCTATCCTTGCGGAAGGCTTGCGGCACGCCGCAGGCCTTCCGCAGTCGACACGCAACGGACCCGCAAGCGGTGCAAACTGCACCATTCGAATGAATGGAATCTAATTGCTTGCGTCGCCGGACCGCACCGCAACCGCACCGCAACCGCACCGCAACCGCAACCGGTGAAAACCCGGGGTTAGGTATACCTATACCTGCCTTCAATTACCATATTCATACTTGATTGAACTAACTTCAACAAGAGGGAAACGTGAGCTTATGATCACTTGAAAAGGACTAAAAGTGGCTCACATGAAACTGCACTTACTTCAAATTTCTCCTTAAAAGGCAATGTCATATGTAAATACCACAAATGGAACATTGTTCATGCTAAATTACAAAACTTCATAGCTGAAACTGTGAGCATCCAACAGAGGCAGCAACTGTGAGTTTGGTGTGCTCAGTAATAACTTCCCTTACTCTATTTTAAATGAAAAATTGAGTACACCTGTTATATACACAGAGGAAAGAAACACCATACTTGTTTATGCATATTAACTATGAATATAGATCGCTGTTCTTTATTTAATGTGAACTCCATCTTAGGAACACAATCCATATTCAGTACGGTAAGTTGCCACCTTGAGTAGGAGGAAATATGAGCTTGGAAACTAAAAAGAGACTTCCTACTTAAATGTCACTCGAAGGCTCAATCATATTCAACCATAGCCACAGGTCGTGCAAAGTGAGTGAACTTGGCTATAACATTCAGTTTCAGAGTTTAAAATTGGAGTTGGGAAATTCCTGGTTGTGTGCCCAACTTCCCCACGGGAGATATATTTGAGAAGAACTTCAAATGCAGTGAAAATGTCACTTCAGCAGGATGACAGTACTTTTAAGTCATAATTCGCTGAAGGCTTCATTCAATGTTGAACCTGATGACTATAAGACTTCAGACGTGCGCTCACTTCAGGTAGGCCGTAATCAGCTACTTTAATGAAATCCAACACAAAAGCTATACAAAAAAAAAAAAATCTCCCTTTATCAACGTTATAGATATTTAGTTGTGACTTGTGGCTAAGGACGAATGAAGTTGAACAGAAAATGGTTGGATGTAAACTAATTTGCAGTGTGGCATGACAAAACTTGTCTGCGAAAGAGCGATATTCGACATTGATTAAAGACATCATATCATATCAATAAATAGAAGAGTAAGCTATGTAATGCTGGTTTGACGAGTAGCCATGCCATAGTAAAAAATAAATAAAAATAAATAAATAAATAAAAAACTCTTCAGTTCTGCAAAACTGCTGCTAACATGCATGCTAAGCTCTTTAGGGTTTGCCATTGTTAACAGGCTGGTCATTGCTGTGGCCTTTATTTCCTCATTGGATGCTGATTAGCATCCCGATGCTTGGCAAGATTTTAAAGATTCCGCCCATCCATTTTCTTATCCTGTTCAGGGTCACGGCTGAGCTGGAGACGATCTCACTCAATTAACATGCATGTTTTTGAAATGTGGAAAGACCCCACACAATCACAGGGACTGAAACGCAGCACATTTGACTGTGAGGCATCTTTGTGAGCCAAAAATTCATGCTACGTGTGTTGGTATTATGTCTTCAAAATACACCTTAAGTCAAACCTAAACTTATGTAAAATCCAGATTTTAGCCTGTTGCATAATAGGGCTTTACCCATTTTCTATTGCTGGATACTGACTCCTCTTACTACCTCAGAACAACCAGCCAAGCTATCAGCAACATAAGGGTGTCTGCAAATATCACAGGAGTTATTTTAGCAGTCACGACCTTTTGATAGTCACTCATGTTTAGGGAACATTTTTCAAACAATGATGGTGACTCCGCAAGTTCAAATCAGCATAGCCAGACAGGCCCCAAAATAGAATGTCGGTCAGTCACATGGATCAAAGTATAAAATTGCTGTAAAAAATGCTTCATTAGACTTTTTAAAATGGCGAAGACAAACACCTCGCAGGCTTTTACTGCAGTCAAAGCGTGCTCGGCTGAATAATAGGATGCCATTGTTTGACTAACAAGGGTCAATGGAGGAAACAGTATGAGCTATAGAGCTAAATTTAAACTGAGCCATACAGTAGATGGACAAGCTTGGGCCAAGGCCACTGGCAAAGTGATACCAACAACATACAAAAAAAAAAAACATGCATAAAGTTAGTGAAAATGTAAAACAATGACTGAAATTTACAGTAAAACCATGATTTAGTCATACATGTATTTTTATGGGCTGTAGGAGTAACCCTAGAGCCTTGTTGCTGTGAGGCAACCATTCGAAATACCAAAGGTGGGAGTAAGGCACACATGTGCAAGTCATAAGGTACTCTCACGTCGTGACCTTCAAGTTTTATGCAAGTCCAAAGTTACCGTGGGAAAAAAAACAAGCATGCACTCCACAGTAAATCTCAAACAAGTCCAGTCAAGTCATCACTTATGTAAATTATATTATAATTGGTGTCACAACATACAACATAAGACACTTAGCACTCAGTTCTACTTTTGCCACTTGATAATGACATCAAATAATAAACATCCAAATAATGTAGCATTTTAATGGTTCCAAAACAAGTCTCTGTATTGTCTATTTCTTTGTTGTCTTCTCAACTTAGTTCCTGTTTGACCAGCTATCAGTTAGCTAACTGTACATTAGCTTAACTGTCTTTTGTGCACTTGATTAGCCCTGGGTTAGTCTGGCCTAAAGTACATTTAGGACAGAATTTGAGTTGCACAGTATTCCTATTTCTAACAATGTGGTTGTACAAATACACAATTCAATTCAAGTCAATTCATTTCAATTCAATTCAATATATGGACTGTAGGGCGGCACGGTAGTCGAGTGGTTAGCACGTCCGCTTCCCAGTTCTGAGGACTCCGGTTCGAGTCCAGGCTCGGACCTTCCTGGGTGGAGTTTGCATGTTCTCCCCGTCCCCGCGTGGGTCTTCTCCGGGTACTCCGGTCTCCTCCCACATTCCAAAGACATGCATGGCAGGTTAATTGGGTGCTCCGAATTGTCTCTAGGTGTGCTTGTGAGTGTGGATGGTTGTTCGTCTCTGTGTGCCCTGCGATTGGTTGGCAACCAGTCCAGGGTGTCCCCCACCTACTGCCCAGAGCCAGCTGAGATAGGCGCCAGCACCCCCCGCGACCCTTGTGAGGAATAAGCGGTCAAGAAAATGGATGGATGGATGGATATGGACTGTACTTGCGTGTGTTCAAAGAATGAATGGAAGTGCCCCCCGCCCCCATCTCGCATATTGGCTAACACACACACTGTCTCAAGCTGACAATCATTTTGGCCATGAGTGTAGGACAGAGGACCCTCTATGCTTAGTAGGGAGTGAAAAATGACAGCACTCGGCCAAATATTTAAGAGCTTTTCAGAAGATCCGGAGAAGGTCACAGCACCGTGAACCAATCTTCAGTTGGAACAATGATGGCATTTGATTTCATGCGTTTTTCCGTTGACGGCAGAGAGTGGTTAATTTGACAGAGTAGAGGTCCCTCACCACGGTCAGATGTTAGAGATGAACAACAGGAATCGACTGTATTTGTACTGTACAAAGGCTTGTGGGTGGTGCCAGTGTGCGTGCGTGTACGTATGTATGTTGGTTACTGCGTGCTAATAGGTGCACGTGCATGTGAGCTGAGTGGCAGGCAGGAAGAGAGACGCTCAATAGTTATAGTATTAAGGATCAAAATGGTCATATGTCGAGAGCTTATTTATACTAAAAGAGTTTTCATTAAAGCGATACACCACTCATTAATCATTTTCCAATATTGGATTAGGCATTGTGTAGAAAGAATAAAAGCGCAAATATCTCTAGCATCTTATTTCCTGAATTTCATTGTAAACCGATTAAGTATCCGAATTCGAACGTACCGTGGGAAACGCCATGTTCCTGGTCACATGATCGTGACGTATCCCATGCGTAACCATAAGCCGTCTTCGCTCATTTCAATGGGAATTTGCTGGTGTAATGAGCAAGAAAAAGACGTGTTTAATGCCAAATACTGCACCAATTATGTTCAGAGTCAAGTCCTCAACATGTCATGGGGGTGGGGTGGTGGGAGGGGGTGTAGCCACTCCTAATGCGGGCTAAAGCGTGCTTAGCAGACGACATGTAGTTTAGGCTAGCAGAGTAAAAGTCACCCGGATGTTTACCGTCCACTTCGACTTGCCGGCGGCTAGATCTGCCAGTTTTATACGGCTTTCGGTTGGAAACAAATCTTTGGCAAGTCCTCCATAGCTGTACTGCTTTTGAAGAAGTGCTTATTTGCTATAAGGCGTACTTCCACCCTTGATGTCCACCGTGGGACGCGATTATTCCTCATGAGTGTCTTTGCTGTTGTTCATTCCATGTCATTCAATGTGTATTACACGCACGCGATATGTCACAATGATCATGTGATTGTCCAAAATGGCCGATACAGTACTTAACGAAAAAATATTCATAAAAAGTGATATAAAATCATAATTACTCAACATAAATTGGCAATTTTTTTCAGGGAAGGATTGAAATCAACTCATTTGCTCCCAATAACGTGTAAATACGTTTTTTTATGTTGTAAGTGTCCCAAAGACGTATTTATACGTTGTTGTTGTTGTTTTTTTATGCTAGAGCATACAGAAGGCTTTGATGCAGCCTCTCAACTGCAAAGAACGGTTGCAGCAATGGTAGTTATTACACAAACGGCCAGCAGGTGGCAGTAGACCAAAGGAGATCAACCAGGGCCATCTAGAAAAAAAGCTAAATTACTTAGAATTTTAAATAGATTTGTGAAAACTGATGAAACTTAGCTCTCTTCTAATGCTAATTGCTGCAAAACGGAAACAGATAGAATCATTTTTTTTCCCTGATGAAAGAAGAGACTTTAATTTTTCTTTTGATAGGTTCCATGCTTAAAGCAATAGAACACAATATTCTGTGGGCCTTGCAAAATCAGTCAAAATCCAGTAAAACAGCCAGGAGCGAACGGGATTGCTTCTGTGAAAATGGCTGGGAGTGAATGAGTTAACCATTTAACAGAATAGCTGGTTAGTTTTTCATAAGTCTTGTGTTCCTTTAAAGCACTTTCTAATCTCTTCTCTCATTTTACTGTCAGGTGGTCAAAAATATGCTACGCTCTACATTTGATCTTAAAGGATTGGACAAGCTTCTACCGGTGCAATGTACAAATCAATTTCTTCCTATAGTGTACTGTGTAAAGCGCGGAGGCTGATTTGCCATGGACGGCGCAATGGGACAGCAAAAAAAGGGAGAGCAATTGAAGTCCACAGGTAAATGTTTATTCAAAAGAAAAAGAAAAAAAGAAAAGTGTGGGATCGACACCGCCGTGCATTACAATTACTATTCACAGCATACAAACAAAAACATTCCCCACCAAAAACAAAAAGAAAACTACTTCCACGCAAAAATAAAGAAGCGCCACCCCGTGGCACGGTGCCACACTGCCGATTGTTACAACTGCGTTTCTGAGACATTTATTGGTATTTGTTGTTGTTGTTTTTCATATAAAAAGTCCAGTAAAGCAAACTGTAATGAATAATCCATGTGGCAGAGCACTGCAGCATATTATAGGATCAGTCAACATTATCCAACAGATGAGTCCAAATAAGAGCGTGAGAGACTGACAGTGAGGAATTGTTGGAATGCTCTCTCAAGAGCGACATTCAGAAAAGGAAAGAAAGACAGAGAGAAATTGACATTGAGGTGTTCAGAGAGATGTCAATAGAAGAATTACAATAGGAAAGAGTCATATAAAAAAAATGGTAGAAAGGAATGTTGAGTGGTGCTAAGCATGGGAACAACCAGTGGCGTGCAGTCAGGGCCTTCAAGGCCTTCTCTGCTGGCCCAAACATTATCAGAAGCACAGATCTGCATTTACAACTTACGTACATGAAAATGTAATAATGTATTTTCAATATTGTTTTAGCTTCATTTAATTGTGTGTGTCTTGTTTTGTCCAGTCAGATTTCAGTTTATGAGTTGCTGCATTTAAAGGAACCTTAAACATTTCTTGACAATATGTTATATGTGACCTCACTTGTCTCAACATTACATTCTGTTTAATATTTCATTTCTAGAATATGAGTTAGGAAGCAAAATCCAGCCATTTTTCATCTCAAGGGGTGGCCATTTTGCCACTTGCTGTCGTTGAAGATGATGATGTTGCTCAGGGCTCGGGCAACGACCAATCATAGCTCTCCTGTTTTTTTAACCTGAGCTGATTGGTTGTTACCTGAGAGCTGAGCAACATTGATGTCATCTTCAGTCGACAGGAAGTGGCAAAATGGCCACAGACTGAGATGGATAAAAACTGCTGGATTTTGCTGCTTAACTCATATTCCACTAATGTAATATTAACTAGAATGCCGTATTTAGACTATTGGAGATGCATAGACATATTATTGTCAAGAATTTTTTTTGGGGGGGGGTTGACTTCCGCTCTAATGTAATCTGCCCAAGTGCTTCCGGATCCTGAGGGCATTGAACACACACACACACGCATGCACGCGCGCACACGCACGCACACAACATTGAAATGGGTCCTGATTTTTTTTTTTTAACCAATCGGATTTTAGACACACAAAAAAAACTCCGCACACACCCCTTCCTCCTGATTGGTTCGGATAAGTTTATCCCTCTATTGGTTGAGCAAAATACTGTATTTTCTAGTATAAGTCACACGAGGCCAAAAACGCATAATTAGGTTGAAAAAAAAACCATACATAAGTCGCTCTGGAATATAAGTCGCATTAAGTATATATAGTATATTACAGTATAAATCTAGAGTGCCCTCTTGTGGCTGTCTGTGAAATTATATTCCCCGGTATATTTGTTGTCATGTATAAGTTGCACTGGAGTATACAAGTAAATCACAGGAACAGCCAACCTATGAAACAAAGTGTGACTTCAAGAAAATACTGTATGTATGCACACCAAAGATTGCGTTACAGGGGAGGACAACGTCAGACATGATTAAAAATTCAATTTCATGGTGCACTTTTAAAGAAAAACTGTAAATTATGAGCACATGTCAACCAACACCATTGCTGGCTGGCTTCTTTCAACCTGTAAAAGGTTTTTTGGCCACTTACAGAAAAGCGCGTATGAGTGGCATAGCCACTTTACACAGATAGATAGTAACCAAGAAAGGAGGTCTGCATCAGCATCTCTGGGGAGTATGATGTGTTTAATTCAGTGTTTCCCAACCCTGGTCCTCGGGGCACACTATCCAGCCTGTTTTCCATGTCTCCCGATTCCAACGCAGGTGAGGATCGTTATTAGGCTTCTCCAGAGTCATTGGAATCACCTGCGTTGCAAATAGAGAGACATGGAAAACAGGCTGGATAGTGTGCCCTGAGGACCAGGGTTGAAAAACACTGGTTTAATTCAAGTTTGTGTGTTTTTGTCATTAGGTAAATATTGATTGTGAAATTCTACAGTATCTCACAAAAGTGAGTAAGCCCTCTTTCTGCAGATATTTCTTTTCATGCACAGTTACCTTGAAAAAGTAACTTAGTTACTTTACTGATTACTTGGTTTTAAAAGTAACTAAATTGCGTTACTGATTACTTGATTTTAAAAGTAACTAAATTAGATTAAAAGTTACTTTTTTAGTTACTTTCAGCAGCTGCCGATAACACCATCTCAACATAAAAATAATGCAGTAGAAACGGAGTTCCAAATACTTTATTGAAAGTCCATTTTTAACATGAAAATAAAGGTTTTTTTTTATGAAAAACAAAATAGGCAGTCTCTCTTGACTTCTTGTAACGTAAATACTTTTTATAAAACAAAAAATAAAAATCTATCCAGGTTGAAAATGAAAATCCCCTAAATTCCTCTGTTTGTTTGTTCCGCTATTCCAGTGTGTACACATGTATCAGTTTAAATATTTATTAGTAGTTATTGACAGTTATAATTGTTTTTTGGTTTGTTTGTTTTTTCTCTTCAAAATAAGGATCAGGAAAACAAAAGGTTGATAATTTAATGTTAAATATAAATATTTAACCTTTAGACAGACACCAACACAATTAAACAGAATATTTGCACATTGTGAAGTATTTCAGAAACATAAATTTAAGACATGAAATAAACCTACCGTCCAGCCAAAAGAAATATGCAGCCACCTTATGGAACAATAAATCTATCAAACACATTTTAACCACTTAATATATGCAAAAATATTTCCAAAAGTTCATTTCCCTTTTTAATCAACAATTTTTGTATTTAACAATTGTTTTTTCTTTTGTCATCACTTTCATTTTTGGTTAATGTATGACATCTTTTTTTGTTTTTTTAATCTGAGACACGATGATTGACCACAGAATCACTACTGTTTATATTTTGTTTTTTGGGCTGTCGTAATCGCGGGCACGTCTCAGTTCTCCTATCTGCTGCTCATGCTAGTTGTAGACATTGACAGGGAGCCACAAACTGAGAAATGAGATACTTGCAGTGTGCTTTTAGCTTAGCTGGTGTGTTGGCTGTGGGACATACCTGTGTCGTTTGAATCCATGCATTGGATCGTCACGGGAGTTATTCTTTTTGGCTCGCGCGCAGTACCAACGCCGGCCCGGGACATACAAGTGCACCGAGAGGACTCGATAGCCATGGGAAATACCGAGATGTACGGCACCGGCTTCTGCTAACTGTCTCCATTTGTATGTTGTCATATGGAGAGAAATTTGTGTCTTTATTTTCAATCAAACAAAAAAGGAATTTGCAATCAAAAAAAATTTTCAATCAAACAAAAAGGGGATTTGCAATCAAAAAAAATTTTCAATCAAACAAAAAGGGGATTTGCAATCAAAAAAAAATTTCAATCAAACAAAAAAGGGTTTTCATATAAAATAAAAATTTGCAAACAAAAAAAAACATTTCAAACATGGATTTGTATTTTAATAAAATCTTTTGCAAACATTTTTTTCGTTTTGTTTGCGAACCTGTTTTTTGGTTGCGAATCTGTTTTTTGATTGAAACCTGTTTTTTGGTTGCGAATCTTTTTCTGTGTTGTGTGGGCGGGGTCCTCCGTTCAACCGATGATAGAAGCCTTGTCATTGGTCAGCTTGGAAGCCGCTGCGACAACTTTCATTGGTCAGATAGGAATGGGGGTGTGACAATGTTCGTCTGACTATTTCCTGGTTCATTTTGTCCAGTCGCCGCCAGCATCGAGGTAAATATAACCCCCCCCCTCACTTCTAGTTTTCCGTTTTGTTTATCTGACATTTATCTAAAAGCAACCCTTGATCTATCGTTTATCCGGTGATTTGTTCTAACCATTACAATTAACGTAATCACTCACTCAGCATTGCTTAGCCATGTTAGCTAGCTAGGTAACTGATGGTCCGATACATGAGTCAGTCATGAAGCTATGTTGTTGGCAGTCAAAACACAAATATACGACTCATTGGGATAGCGGTTAGTATGAAGGTTTTATTTTTTTTTTTTTTTTTTTTTTTTTTTTTTACTCCTAAAGAAACCTTTGCATTCGCTTTACATACAAACAGGACTGGGAATCGAATTTATTTACACTAGCTTCCCCTTAATTTTGGATGTTTGAAGTAGAGATTAAATTCGTGATAATTCTGTGATTATTATTTATTGGTCCTGGTTGTTTACTGTATGAGTCAGATTGAAACAGAAGGGGAATCTGAGTTGTAGGTGTACTTTTGCAATTACACTGACTAGATTTTTTATTTTAGAGTGCGAGCAGACCAAGGGGTAGAAAATGTAGACATAGCGAGATGCATGTTTACTGTAAGAGGAGCAGGCCAAGGCAGTTTTATTGCTGGTAAAAGCGTACATAACCAGAGGAAAAAACTTTATATGAGTAAAAGTTCTTGGAGTTACTGTAGCTTTCATAAATGTATTTGATATTACAGATCCAGCAAGCTGGAGAGACACTACCCTTGGACATTCACGGTGAACACGGGATCGTTATACCTGACATCCACTGTCGTTTACCTGAGGAAAGACTTGTTGCTTTACGGCAAATCAATCCAAACAAGGAGTCCTTGAGTTTTGGTCGCGTCATTTATTTGCAGACTCTCAATGTTGCTTCTAGTGCTAGTGTCTCGCGGCCCAAAGGGTCATTTAAATTTATGTAAAAAATGAAAATAAATTCCTGTGTAAAACAGTTTGACTTTTATTTCATAAAAAAAAGCATGCATATGAACTAACAACCAGTCAATTATTCAGCATTTTATAGATTTTATACAGACATTTTTCTCAAGAAATGATTGGCCTGCCAACAAGAAATCAAGAAAGCTCAGAAAATGAACTGTTAAACTTAAAACAAACATTTTGGTAGGAACAGCCTGTAATTACTCAAAAAAATGAAATGGATGTGATTTTTTTTTTTTTTTGCCCTTTCAATTACACTGTGTCAAATCTGGCATCAAAGGTGATAGCAGTCAGTAGATGTGATTTAAAGGAATGGTAATCACTCATATGAGCAGTTGGAAATGTAATGGTGTTTGTGCAGGGGGTAACATAATGTGTGACCTGGCATTTGTACCTCACAATTGTGGTCAAAGTTTATTGATATTTTAAATTGCTCTCTGTCTGACATAAGCAGGTGCTTGTGGCCCTGCTCAGTTATCCACAGCATCACCTCATGAAGAGAGGTGACCAACCACCAACTTCATCTTCTGCATCTAAAAAGTAAAGAAAAGTGTGCTTGAATTAAGTACCAAACATGTAAAAAAAAAAAATTCTGACAAAGTTATGTTTGACACATGTTTTGAACATTATTGAAACAGGAAAACTACAATGAAACAATCACAGGAACTAAATGTATTTATATTACGTAATTTGTCACTTCCTCTGTA
This sequence comes from Festucalex cinctus, assembly GCF_051991245.1. Classification (NCBI taxonomy): domain Eukaryota; kingdom Metazoa; phylum Chordata; class Actinopteri; order Syngnathiformes; family Syngnathidae; genus Festucalex; species Festucalex cinctus. The sequence continues at coordinate 49,887,850 of NC_135411.1, forward strand.
TTTCAAACACCCAAGACATAATAAATGTAGCAGAGGCTACTTATTTCAATGACCAGAACTTCTCATAAGTGATTAATAATTAGCATTTTATTAATGTAATGATGTAATGTAATAAAATAATCATGAATAAGCATAATAACAGCTATCTCAGCAGGCCGTTTATTTGGGCCGTTTCTCGTACCAACAAAACATCACGATTCATGACTAGACTAACCAAAATCAAACGGTTACGTGGCCTGGATCCTAGTAGTAGCAGTGTCACCGCTTTGACGGTGCATGAGTTCCCCCTCTTTTTCAACCTGACTCGTACAGTAAACAACCAGGACCAATAAATAATAATCACAGAATTATCACGAATTTAATCCAAGATTTAGGGGAAGCAGCTAGTGTAAATAAATTCGATTCCCAGCCCTGCCTGTATGTGAAACAAATGCAAAGGTTTCTTTATGAGTATAAAAAAAAACAACAAAACTTCATCCTAACAGCTATCCCAAATTAGCCGTATATTTGTGTTTTGACTGCCAACAACATAGCTTCATGACTGACTCATGTATCGGACCATCAGTTACCTAGCTAGCTAACATGGCTAAGCAATGCTGAGTGAGTGATTACGTTAATTGTAATGGTTAGAACAAATCACCGGATAAACGATAGATCAAGGGTTGCTTTTAGATAAATGTCAGATAAACAAAACGGAAAACTAGAAGTGGGGGGGGGGGGGGGGGTCATATTTACCTCGATGCTGGCGGCGACTGGACAAAATGAACCAGGAAATAGTCAGACGAACATTGTCACACCCCCATTCCTATCTGACCAATGAAAGTTGTCGCAGCGGCTTCCAAGCTGACCAATGACAAGGCTTCTATCATCGGTTGAACGGAGGACCCCGCCCACACAACACAGAAAAAGATTCTCAACCAAAAAACAGGTTTCAATCAAAAAACAGATTCGCAACCAAAAAACAGATTCGCAACCAAAAAACAGATTCGCAAACAAAACGAAAAAAATGTTTGCAAAAGATTTTATTAAAATACAAATCCATGTTTGAAATGTTTTTTTTTGTTTGCAAATTTTTATTTTATATGAAAACCCTTTTTTGTTTGATTAAAATTTATTTGAGGTTGCAAATCCCCTTTTTGTTTGATTGAAATTTTTTTTTGATTGCAAATTCCTTTTTTGTTTGATTGAAAATAAAGACACAAATTTCTCTCCATATTGTCACTCGTTGCGCGCGCGCGCGCCGTGTCGCGAGCACGGAAACACGGAAGTAGCTTGAATGGTGAAGCTACTGAAATGTAAACAAAACAAGTAGAGCACGGCGCAGAACTCTTGCTATTGTTATGAAAACCATAAAGCCTCACTCGCAACCGATACGGTCGTTTAGCTCCCCTTGACGAACGATGGTTCGGTCGAATCGTTTTTTTGTTCCACCCCTACTGAAAACGTAACTTGTCTGACGTCACTCGCCCTGGCGAGAGGGCGGAGACGACCTCATCCCATAATGCTTCACGGACCAGTTGAGGATGGAAATAAATTATTTTTTTTACCACTTTTATGGTCCATAATGCACACTTTTTTTGTTGTGTTGTGTGCCTGTTGGTTAATAAAACTAGTAGTAAAAGTATCATCACTTTTGTTTTGAATGTGCAAACCATTCATGACCAGACCATGGCTGAATTCAGTGTGGTGATCAATGACTTCTGCCTCATCTTCGTAGTTAGCAGTAGTTGTTTGTGACTGTTACAACAGTGAGATAGTTTGCCTTCTTCATGAAAATGTGGAGTAACGCATTGATTCTCTGGACAGTAACTTTAATCAGACTACTTTGTAGAATAAAGTAACGCGTTAGACTATTAGTTACTTTAGAAAGCAACTTTTTTGAGTAACGCGTTACCGGCAACACTGATTATGCCTCAAATGAACTCAATATATAGTCATTAATGTGTACTGTACACAGTTTGTACACCCCTAGCAGGGGTGAAAGTGGTTAGAATTTCTTGCTGGAACTCCCTTACATAAAAGGTTATCATCGCACAGCCAGAACTATTTACTAGGTTACGGTATTACACTTACTGTTACAAGGCAGACATGAGAAACTGATTTTCACTCAGTTTTATTTTTTCAATGATGTAATTCAAAATAACATTAAACAAAAACACCAGTCACCTCACCCCAAACTCCATCTCCTAATAATATTTTCCCTCATCTCCTAAGAAAAAAAAGTCCTAATGACTCTTACATTGTGCACATTGAAATGGAAAATACTGTGAAGATACTTTGAACACTGACAAAAAAAATGCTTGGACACCTAGTTGCTTCACCTTCTGACAGGAGGTGCTGTAGATAGATAGATACCCATTTTGATCATATAGCCATTCATTCATTTATTTATTTATGTATTTATTTTAATGCTTGAATTTCTCTTTTTTTCCCCACACAAACTGTCTCTTCTAGCAGGGTGGCTCCCCCTCCCCCTGCTGTGAGTCTGCGTGAGTTCTACAAACTTGTTTGCATCAGTGTCTTCATCAGCCTCTTCAACTCTCTCCTTTCTCTTAAACATCTGATAAATTTTCCATTGCATTGCCGTTTTTTAATCGTATTAATTCAGCAAGTTGGGCGGCACGGTGGAGAAGTGGCTAGCACGTCTGCCTCCCAGTACTGAGGATGCTAGTTCGAGTCCGGGCTTCGTGGGTGGAGTATGCATGTTCTCCCTGTGCCTGCGTGGGTCTTCTCCGGGTGCTCCGGTCTCCTCCCACATTCCAAAGACATGCATGGCAGGTTAATTGGGCACTCCAAATTGTCACTAGGTGTGCTTGTGAGTGTGGATGGTTGTCTGTCTCTGTGTGCCCTGCGATTGGCTGGCAACCAGTTCAGGGTGTACCCCGTCTACTGCCCACATAGGCTCCAGCACCCGCGACCCTTGTGAGGAGCAAGCGGTTAAGAAGATGGATGGATAGATGAATTCAGCAAGTTGTTTCGAGGACCGCAATGGAAATAAGCCCTCTGGCTTTGTTTTATCCTCGGTGATACCAGACTGAGTGACTGGAAGTTTAATTGTTTTCTCTGTCACCAAATTAAAATCAATCAGTCAATTCATTACCCCTTTCGTTTGTTTTCATTTTTTGTGCATTTGAGCCAATCAGAGCTCAGCTAACTATCGATGCTGATCACGTGTCAGTCTGTCAGCCAATTGGGCGTGGTGGTTGCGCACATCGACATGACGTCACTCAAATAAACGTAGACGGAGCTGGTGTACACAACTCTGTACAAGACGAATAAATAAAATAATAAATATCGGTGGAAACAGATTAGCTACACAAGCACACTGGAGCGATTCAAAAGCACTTTATGAGACTTTATTAACACTTCCGTTGTAAATCTGACTGTAGTAGATGTGTGTGGCAGCCTGGCAGGTTATTTAACGTTTTTTGTTGTTTTTTTTCGTTTATTTATTTATTTTTTAACAGTTGCGTAGCCATCATATTTTCGGGACTGAAGCACCGTACAATATCGCTTTTATTTTTGCGAAAAAGGGGAATGGAAATGCAGCTAATGTGGCAGTAGAATTAACTTGGGACCACAAACATTTGTACATTCTACTTCTAGTACATCTTGATGATGATGTTGGTATTATCATCAATTGGTGCTGGTGGTTTAAAAATATATATATTCAGAATCTCCTTTTCATGCTCTGTACTCTAAAACAAAATGCAAACAGTCTATTAATAAATAGGATGTGAGTGCAGATGTCATTGCCATTTTGTCGAAGTCCCATGACCACACCGTGCAGAGTATCAGCACCTCAGTGAAGAATGGCCGCTCGAATCGTTCTCCGCCAGTTTGCCCTCACCATTTTCTCTCACGGGGAACATTCATGCTCTCCACAGGACTGGATTTATTCTCTTCAGCCATGCTCGCCAACTCATTTGCTCTGTGCTTAATGTATCCCGCATTATAGTGTCTGCCTAATAAGTTAACGTGCTGAATGGGGCAGGAATTCAAAAACTCATTCAAGTGTACGCATGCCTCAGTGTTTGTTCTCACTTGTGTGTTCCAACTTGTCAAGTAGGGTCACATAAGGAGAAATTGATTCACTGCCGTGTTGCTGTAGCAACATCATTGAATTTTTTACGCTAAATGTATTTAAGGGAGTTGAGCTGAAACTTGGGTTTTGGAACATAATGTCAATGGGTGATGGTCCATGTGATTGAAGTAATTGGACATTATGTGCATGCGGGGAAGTAAAAGGGGAAAGGTTGAGCACTGAAACAGGGTTGCAGGTGTATTTATAAACGTTGAGCTAAAAATGCTGCATGTTTCTGTCTTGGCCAAGCCTCCTCCCTGTTATTCCTGTTTACAAGCTTGCTTCCTGATGACGTTGTCCTTAGTGTGACATGACCCATCATCTGTTATTCCTCTCAAAATTGAGGAAGCACGTACAGCATGAGTCATTTCTTGAATCAATTTATTCCATCTATGCAATTCTTGAGATTGTATAATGCATTTTTTTTAGAGAATACCTTTACCAAAGAATTTTTTTCTGTCTCATTATTATTATTATTATTATTATTATTATTATTTATTTTTTAATTTTAGTAGGCAAGAACTGCTAAAATATAAATGGCAGATGGGTATTTATTTATAGCTTGACACGTATACATAATCTCAGTACTTGTTTATCATTATTTTACTGAATATCCATAATAATACATTTTGCACCTCTTTTGTTTATGAATATAATTAAAATATGGTAATACACAATTTTAATCCAGTGTTTACAATTAATAAATGTTGCATACCTACTGTATACTTGAAGTACTTTAATATAACGTCACATACTTGTTCTCACTTGTTAAGTTCAATCATATTTTTGGTATTTACCTGCAAATGAGAAGAAAATGCAATTTAAAATATGAGTTGTTAGAATAGGAGGAAGCATGTAAATGCGTTAATAGAACGACTGATCCTAAGTTTAGTATCAGAGGAGTGCCTGCTGCGAATTGTTGGATGAGTGGAAAGGTGGTTGCACACCATCTAGACAGAAACAAACTTCACTAAATTTAGGATTTGGCTTTGATGGCTTCATGGTAACTGTGGCTAAGCTAGTTATTTTGGATCAGCAAATACATCTGAGTTACAGCCTGCTTGCATGCTAAACTCGGGTTTTCTATAGCCACTCTATTTATGCTTATTACTTTATTTGTATTTGATGCTGGGAGATAAATAGGATAGTGTACTGTACTGTACTGTAAGTCTAGTGTCAAGCAATGGTTATATTTGGGGCACGTTGGTTTCCCTTTTCCCGCTCCATACTGTATATCACACCTGTATGACAGCCTGAAGCGTTCACTGTGGGTACATCGATCGGGAGTTTCAGGCTTAGAATTGACCCTGGAAACACACCTATTAGTAACTCATCATGATAGTGTGATGCATCATGTAAGCACTTGTTTGTCCACGACTCAAGGGAGATTTATTTGTACCCTTACCTTTGATCACTTTTATCTTTCCACAGACTTTGTTGACTCTGTTCAAATGAGACTCAAGATCACGAAATGCTACTTCAAAAGTAATTAATGTGAGTGCCTTGAGCTTTTTCTTTGGCGCTCCGCTGTGCAGCTGTGAGCTAAAAGTTGAAACGCCTCCTCATGCTATAAATTACAAATATGTCAAGTCCTCCCTGCAGATTCTTGGAAGGCTTTTCTATGCGGAGGGAATGTGCACACCTGCATTTCTCCAATCTCTGCACAAACTTGCTTGTGTATAAATACACACCTATAACCTGGAAGTGCAAAGATACACATGCCCTCAAACTATTCATTTTCACTTTTCATTCACATTATTCATCATTATTCAAAGCTTTTCTTTGTAGCACACCCACATAGTTAAGGGCCCTGTGATCAAAGTGATCAGACTTGTCCAGACAGCACTGTTGTGGCAAACTCTATCCCAAAAATACATTGAATACTGTAGTTCTAATGTACTTTTGGAATCCAAGAGAGAGAAATCATTCTAGCTCATTAGATGACGGCGAAAGATGGCAGCAACACAAGAAAACAATGCGTAGCGCACATTCACTCAGTATATTTACCGCAATGATATAGTCAGACTACTGGCGGCATACAGAGGAAAGGTGAAGAGAAAGCTTGTGGAATAAAAGGAACAAATGGTTTAGTAGGGGAGGAGAGCAAATGAGAGGGTGAGAGAAAGGTGTTGCGTGTTAAAGAGATAGGGAGAGTGGAAATGGGGAAATCCAAGTTTTACCTCCCAGAAGGCACGACTGGGTCGAGGATGGGTGTGAGTGGGGAGGAAGAGGAGGGGGCAGGCAATAAAGATGCCACTGCTTGACTTCGGATGAAGGTCGTTGAGTGCGAGCCTGCTTGGCGTCTGCTGTGGCAGTGATTTCCCCCTCCTACAGCGCATACAATGAAAATTGTGTGTGAAAACAATGCCATGCGCAGAGACAGAGTGGGAAGGCCGCATGGCAGCTGAGTGGGGAACCGTGTCAAGGATGTGATGTCTGGACAACGACAACAGACCAGACTTTCCATGTGCGCAACTTTGGGAGGGGTTAGTCTGCATTTCTCAGTGAAATAGTTGTCAGGATTGTCTTGCAAAAAAACATATTTTTGTGTGTTAGTTTTCAGCAACAATGGCGTCTTTGTACAGCGTATCCAACATAAGGACACCAATGGTAAAAATGACATTTCATGGATCAAGTCTTTTATTATATTTGATAGCACAAAGGGCACTTGGTTATAAAAGTAAATAAATAAATAAATAAATAAATAAATAAATAAATAAATAAATAGCAGAGGTGGGCACTTCTGTCTATCGTCAATTCCCGTCAATTGTCATGGGCTGAAGGTTGGATCCCAAAGCGCAGACACAAATAAGATTTTAACTATTTATTCATATCGAGAGGCATGGAACCAACTTGACTAGACGAGAAACAAAGAGAGTTGCACAGAGGACAGTGGCAACAGAAGTAATAATCCGACAAAGACACGCACGTCTCAGGAGGTTTATATCGACAAGGAATCGATCTGATTCGTTGTGGCTAGACATGTGGGTAACAGGACAGACATGGAATTATCTGATTGACTGTTAACCAGGTAAAGGGATTAAAGATTCTTGACATCACATAGCCCTTGACATCACATAACATCACATAGCCTACAACCAGTTGAAACTCGATGCTAGTTACATCAGTTCAGAACAGACACTTGTTACATCAGTACATAACAAACACTTGACCTCACGGTCATGAACCCAACTTAACAGGTCATGAACTCAAACTTAACCCTAGCGTGACCCCAGACATGACAGCAACAACAATTTCAATCTTTCGGCAAGTGCACGACGACGCAAAGCCTCGCAAATATACACGGACTGAGCACAGACTGAAACAGGTTTACGTCCGTCGATCGGGGTGAGTATAGATTATCCTACTCATTGTGTTTGTTTTTGAGAGGCTTTGCGTCACAAAGCATTCGCCAAAAATGCGAACGCGCTCGCCGCAAGGTGGGCTTTGTAATTGACGGTAATTGCCGATGGATGGAAGTGCCCACCTCTACATTATAACAATAATAATAATAATAATAATAATAATAATAATAATAATATGCCCTGCGATAGGCTGACCACCAGTCCAGGGTCTACCCCGCCTACTGCCCAGAGCCAGGTGAGATAGGCTCCAGCACCCCCCGCGACCCTTGTGAGGAATCAGCAGTCAAGAAAATGGATGGATGGATATGGACTGTACTTGCGTGTGTTCAAAGAATGAATGGAAGTGCCCCCCGCCCCCATCTCGCATATTGGCTAACACACACACTGTCACACAATGCCTGTCAATGTTTTGATAGACTCATCAATGTTGTTAATGTCATGCAACATTTATGAAAGATGACACACCAAATCAGACACGTTACAAGTGTATGGATTATGCTGTATGAAGGGGAATGAAATTAAAATGTAATATGAACACTGTTAAAATGTCTTGTACATCATAATGTAATGTTTTGATCACTCCTTGATGTCATCACTTCATGCAAGTGCAATGCAACATGATACGTGTTTCGTTGATTTGGTTTTGGTTGGATTTGAGTTATGTGTTCCTTGTGCCCCTGTTGTCATTGTCTTGTCAAGATTTATCATGTCCACCTGTGCTTGTCATCCTGGTCCCTTGTGTCATACAATTGGTTCCCTGAGCCACGTGAGTCTTGTCCAGATGTCTCTCGTTGTCTCGTCAGTTTGTATTTAGTTCTCTGTTTTCTAACATTCCTTGTTGGTTTGTTGTCATGTCCTGGTCATGTCTGGTTGCCCTTTGTTTGTTGTCTTGAGTTTGACTTAAGTCATTTCCCCATAATCATTTCCACTTGTTTTGAACTTTCTTCATTTTATGTTTTTGGATAACTTGTACCTGGTATGGCTATTAAATTAATATGTAGATTTCAAATTAAATGAAATTTTATTGAATTACTTATTTTTAACATTGATACCTTGCCACCATGCTTTTCTGCATTTCGGTCTTTAACCTCGTACTAACACCTGACACCGTTACGACTGATGACAGAGCATGTATGTCTTTTACAAATTAACCGTCTGCATATGTGGCATAACTTTCACCACCAATTTCCACATTATGCTGTTTCAAGGGAATCAAATTAAAATCAAATATGAACACTGTCAAACATGCAGATGAAAAGATGATTGACCTCATTAAAAAAAAATCATAAAAAATACAAGAGGCAACAGTAAAACAATTATGAAACTTTGGCTGATGAAGCCTCAGGAGAAGAATTGGAATCTTTATGGGATCTTCAAAGTTGAGGCTGATATTTCATCAGTTGAGAGGTTAAACTTGCTCTGCTTTTAAATGGTTGAAGTTTTGGTTGATGTCCTTAATCTGCTATTGGAATTGACTTTCTAATGGTCTTTCAACACTTCCTGAAGGTTTAAGGTCAACATCTTTTCTTTTTTTTTTCTTTCCTTTTTTCAAAACTAGGGGTTTCAGCCAGCCAACAGTGAAACTGATGTAAATTCATCAATTTTTAAGTACTTCCATGTATCATATATCATTGTAAAGGGAATTAGTGTAGAATTAGAATATGTGAATATGTCAATTTTCATTTTTTGACCTCTGAAGACCATTTCACAAGAGCCAGTCACATTCCAAATTTTAACACAAAAGTTTAATTAGGCTACATGTATTAAAAAAAATAAATAAATACAATACCATGACAAGGCTTGAAATAACGTTTTATAAAAGTGTTATAATTTTGAGGAGCGATTAGCAGGCAAGGATTTTATTAACCAATAAAAAGGGGGGAGAAAATATAATGGGGGAGTTGTAGGGTACGTACACTGTTGAGTATATTTGTATTGAAAAATCCTACTGAATATTCTATCAAATATTCGGATGCAATATATTTTTGCTTGAAAAAAAAAAAAAGGAGCAATTATGATTCCAAAAGACAAAACATTTTACTTATCTCTTAAAAGTTTTGGATGTGACATAAATAATGCAGTAGATTCATGGCTGATAAACCAGTTCATAAGCAATAAGACTAATATTCATTATATTACGAAAAGATTTAGAAGTGATCAAACTAAAATGAGGACACCTCGAGAGGATACAACTATTTCTGTAATGACTCGACAGAGTCAATGAAAAACAGATCCCAGAAACGCAGGCTCAGAGGAGGAAAACAATCTCGATTTATTCTTTTGGATAAACCGAAGAAACAAATCTTGCTCGCAGGCAAGACAACGGGATTTACAAAAGTGCACTTGCACACAGGCAAGGAACACGGAGGTAACAAAAAACACTTGCAAAAGGCAAGGACGGAATAGTAAACACAAAACACTTGCAAAAGGCAAGGAACGCGAATGTAACAAAAAATACTTGCAACGGCAAGGAGAACTAACATAACAAAAACACTTGCAAACGGCAAGGAACACTAACGTAACGAAAAACACTTGCAAAAGGCAAGGACTAGAAAAACACAAAACACTTGCAACCGGCAAGGACTACTCGAAATGTACACGGAATCAATCAACGCGGAAATACAAACAAAAGGCGACGCGGAAATACACACGTGAATACAAACTCAACCAAAACGACAGCAGATTCAAAAACTTTACCAAACAGGAGAACGCGGAGAACACTTGGACACAATGGTGAGCAAATAATAATCCGACAGCTGGCTGTTGCTGGTCGGAGTCCTTTTATAGTCCTGATTGCCAACTCGATGCAGGTGCGGGGCTGGGGAACGCCCCCCTCGTAATTGGCTCTGGAACACACACACAAGAGCACAACAGGGCTGAGAACCGAACCATGACAATTTCCTTCATTCGACTTCATCAAAAGCCTATAAAATATAGCTAGCCACATGTAAGCACACAGAGTAAAACTTGCAAGCACCCTTTATGATGATGATGATAATTATGGTCAAGGGCATACGCTGTACTTATCACCTTGGTAATAAACAAGCCACAAATTCACCAGTAGTCACACTTAACAGAGACCTAGTGCTCAGCAGGGCTGATGTTATGTCAGTAAGGTATATTAGCATGAATCTCACTGATATGTGGAACATTAATTTGACCTTTTTTGGGGACCTACGCGGCTTCACAATAGGCATCTTCGGCAGAGAGCGAGGTCCTTTCAGTGTGAAAAGCTCCCACACTTTGGCCAACTTCCAGCGCCGTAAACCGAATAGCTTTGCTTCCGCCTCTGACTTCCTGCGCGTATGCGACCTAAGACTCTGCTCACAGTTTTTCATCTTAGCGTGTCTATGTGAGGCGCAAAATGTGAATTTTCACTCACAAATTGTGATGCATGCCCACCTATATCGAACCTAGAATATTAAATATTCACTGTTTGGCATTCATACATTTCCAGATGATTTTGGGGAGGAAGCAATCCTGTGTTGCTCCACTGTTTGCATTCAATGTCCATGGCTTAAAGGGTTATTGTGGCCTTATAATATGCTGTAAAAACCCACTGAAAGGGTCATTTGAAAAAGCCATAAACCATGAATCACACGATACTGTCGCAGAGAAGCACAGTTGTTCAAAACAGTAGCAATGAATGTCCATTATATGCACAAGTGCTGGCTGGCAACCAAGACGGCAAACAGAGGCCAGTCTCTTTGAACAGATGTGATTTGAATCCACTCGACTAGCTCCCAAAGCAGCACAATGATGCTTCACTGACGTACAAACCGGAACTTTCTCTTCCTCGACCTTCTTCCTGGACTCTGGGCGAAGGCTTCAACAGCAGCTGCTCTCCCTCACTTCTCTCTCCTTCCATCCCCTCCCCATCCCCCCTCGTCTTCCTCTTCCCTCCTCTGGGTTTGTTTGTTCTCCCTCGGCTCCCAGGTGTTTTCCTGCACGGCAAGCTTCTCTTCCGCTCTGACTCAGGTACAGAAATCCGAGGCTTCCTGTCACCGTGTGTACTATATGTCGGAACAACCTACATAACACTTTATGCATATTTCGCAACTGACAGACACCCCCCACCTACCCAATCAACACCAAACACATGCACACGCACACACTTTACCCAAAGTCATTCTCCCTCATCCAACAATAACACAAGAAACCTTTCTTCCTGTGCGTGGTGGAACAATAGTAGGATAGCTTTGATGGCCAAAGGTAGTTTGTTGTTATCTGTTCCAACATCACCACATTAGCAACGGATCCCAGCCGTCGTACGGAAAAGGTTTATCCTCACCCACTGTCAGGATGTCAGCATGGAAGCATAAAGTATCTGCGTGAGTGAACAGAATTGTAAAATGAACTCTTACTCATGCTGTGTATGTGATAATGGTTAACGTCATTTGGTCATTACTACCACATAGAGCATAACTACTATATGTACAGTTTTTACTGTATGTTTTTATTTTATTTAATTAACGTTATACTCACTAATATATAAAATATATTTTTAATATGGATGGGCGAGGACCAAGGTACCAGGTATCGTATCGGGCCGATATTGTGCCTTATTTGAAGATATTGATACTCGCAATGCGGTCGATAGTAGTATTTGAATGTTCTTTTGTGGCCGTTTTACGATCAGGAACTAGAAATCAGCAACTAGAAGAATACTGTAAAAAAAATGTCCATTAATTTAATGCAATTTAACGGGAAACGCTATAATGGGATATATCGGTCTTTCTTTCAAATTATCTATTATTTGGGGGAGGGGGGGATTTTTATGTATTAGCAGTAGAGATGGGTTAGTGCTGATACCAGTTATTGGTATCGGACTGATACCTGACCTTATTTCTGTCACGCCGCCACCGGCGTGACGGCCCATGCTTTTATCTTTGTGTTCATGTTTCCTGTATTACTTTGAAAATCCTAACTCTCCTCTCACCCCAGGTCACTTACCCTTCCTGCCGCTCCATAAACACCGGTCCCCGCCCATGATAATGAACACCTGCCACCAATCAAGACAGACAATAAAAGCCACCTGCATTCTCCCCTCCGTTGCCGAAGTGTCACAGTCAGTGCATGGAAGCGTCCCACAGTCCTCGAGTCCTCGAGTCCTCGAGTCCTCGAGTCCTTGTTCCTGTTACCTTGTTGTTTTGCCTTGTTTTTGTGCCTTATCCTCCACAGCGGAGCGCCCTTAGTTACCCCTTGTGCCTTGAGCCTTGTTTCCTCCCTAGCGGAGCGCCTTTTGTTGTCCCCTGTACCTTTTGCCTGTTTTTTCCTCCCCAGTGGAGCGTTTTTAGTTCTCCACTTTTTGATTCCCCCTTCTCCTCTCAAGTTGAGAGTAGACAGCTGTTGGCCGGAAATAAACCTATTGCCTTTGTGGCCTACCTTTATCCTGCGTCTGAGTCCTACCTCTCCTCGTCGTGTCAATTTCAAGCTATCGGTACACACGAAGGTGGCCAATATACCAGTATCGACCCCCCTCTTGTGGTCGGTTTATGAACAGGATCTACAATTTAAACGTGTGAAGGACAAAAAATTGCCATTAACATGAGCAATTTCAAGGTAAAATGCTATATAGGCTTTAAAAGTATCTGGCAATATTTTTGGGGTTGATTTTATGTATCAAAATTACAAGTGGTATTTGTGTTTGTATTGGTATCTGTGACACCTGAGAGGTGAGTACTACTTCTACTGGTATCAGCCTGGGAAAAAAAAAAGTGATATTGAACAACCCTAATCAAAAGTACTAGTGGTATCCGTGACTACTCAAGAGTTGAGTACTCATACTGGCATCCGGCTGAACAGAGTGGTATCGAACACCCCTAATTTTTAATAAATTCTTTTGTTTTCATCTAATAAATAAATTTTGGACAATTTATCTAGCAATGATGTCATCAAATTTTGTCAGCCAGCCAATGCTGGGCTCTTGTTTTTCATACATAGATTGTTCAAATTGAAATACCACCCAATAAAGCATGCACACTCAGCAACAACGGTACACACTGACAGATACACACACAGTTGTTCTCGTTTCCCTCTGTTGTCTCACTCTCTCCATGAGCATCAATACGGCCATTGATTCAGTAAGCAGCATGCTTTATAGTGCCAGGGTCAGTTGAGCTGTGTTGGAATATCAGTTGCCCGGGACAACAGTCCACCCCCACATCCGCCATGGAGCCCATGTCCTCATTTGTTTCTATACTTGACTGTAAACCAAGTGATGTATTGTATGTATGTGTGTTTCGCTACACTGCCTAGGTGGACCGGAAGACGGTTTAAACGCGTGTGTGCCTGTGCGTGTATATGTGTGCGATGCGTGGGAGAATGAAGGCGATGAGTCATGGCACGCATACCGCCAGGACACAAGAGCTCCCCCTGTTGCCGGGGCAGGGGAAACCCAGTGGTGTGGGTGTATTGTCTGGAAGAACAAAGCTGACGGTGACATCACAGGACGTGTTCCTCCTACACCAGTCAGAGGAGCAGACCGGAGCAGGACATATATACAGTTTATTTATTTATTTATTTATTGATTGATTTATTTATTGATTGATTGATTTAATTCAGTAGACATCTTCACTACACTTTTCTTTCTTTGTCTTTCCTTTCCCATCATATGGAGGTGGGCCAATTGCTGTGTTTCAACTTTTAAGGACTGAGGCAACTATCAGCTGCTTTACAAAGTGACTGTTTAGAAATAGCCTGGCTGACATTTCCAGTTCAGTTAAGCCAGTTCGTGCATGCTTGCATGACAGTATAATTGCTTTAATTCATGCTACAGACCAAACCTCACAAATTATTAATTTTAAAGATAAGACAGAGAGACTTTGGATCTCTTTCCACTTCATTTCATGCAGGCTTTACGTCTATTATCTCCATTAACGTGGTAAGACCAAATCATATGTATGAATAGCATAGTCAGAATCCATCCATCCATTTCATTTAATTTCATCATTGTCCTCATTAGGGTCGCGGGTGAAGTGGAGCCTATCCCAGCTCACTTTGGGCAAGAGGCGAGATACACCCTGGACTTGTCCCGAGCCAATCGCAGGGCACATACAGTACTAGAATGTTAACTTTAAAAGCCACAGAAAACAAAGTATGTATGGTGACATGCTCTGGCCTGGCGCCATCTTGACCTGAAAGATCATCACTATGCACTACGTTTGACTATTCCCAAAATGTATCATATGTAAGGAACATTTTTCACAATCATTAAGACAGCGTTTATTTGTTTGTTTGTTTGTTTGTTTGTTTGTTTAACCAACAGAAGGCAGCAGATTGGTTTCCACATCCCACTTTCAAAACATACCGCTGGCTTTGGACTGAAACCTCATCAGTCATAATTTAGTAAATTTCACATTGTTTACAAAAAAAATCTGTGCAATTGGTCACTCAGTCCACACATGGTTATTTTTTTATTTTTTTATTTACAAATTATTGACCAATTTAAAGTGTTGAAAAATGTTTTGCTCTCTTTGATGATACACTGTTACTGCTCTTATGGGTCTACTGAAAAGTGACTTTGGAAGTGCAAGGTTTTGACCCAACACCAGCTCAAGAGCACATTTGACAAAAACAAAAAAAATAATAATATTAATCTGTTTAAAGTAATTAATGGTTTCATTTTGTTTAAATAATACTTGACTAATATAAAAAAGGAACTCCGACAGGCCTAATTTTTCTCTGATTTTAGAGGGAATGATGCATCCGCACACCTTGTCCAGGATGAGTGGAAGAGCCTACAGTCACACAAAAAGAATATTTTGCCAAAAATCACCACAAAAATCCCCTCCAAAAAAACAACAAAAAAGACGGCAAAAAATTGACAACCAAAATGTGACATTGTTTTATTATTGGATACAACCTAAAAAAGTGAATATTATATATAATATATATAAAAGTGAATATTTATATCATTGTATATAAGAAAAAGAAAATTTTGTAAATGCTAATTAGCATGAAAATGGTCATTGTAATAATTGTACTGATGTAGATAACTGGGAATTGTGAATACTGAGAGACTGTGCCGACAACAGCAGTCGATACATCACAGCGAATTGGCACAACCCCAGATACAAATGGAGGAATATGATTGGCTGTTTAGTTGAGTGATGTCAGGGCATCTTTCTTACATCACTGTACAGATTTCTATAATCTTCTATCATAAAAGTCCCAAATATCAGAACCAATAAATGTTAGCACACCTGTCCTAAACATACTTCATATTCACAGATTTCGATTCGTTTTCAATTCATCTTCATAACGCCGAGCATGAGGACAGGACACTTGTACATGCATCAAGTCATACGCTTACTCTCACACATGCGCATGTGCACTCACGCAGCAGGGAGAGGAAACTGCAACATGATGATAAGGTCTGAGAACACAATGGGCTCAGCAGTGCACAGACAGAAGCCAGGACCAGTTTAGCTCTGAAAGGTCAACAAGCCTCTCCAGGCTTTCATTCAGTTCCCCCAGTTATTATTGTTCCACATTATAATGATTACTCTGATGGTCTTTATTTTGCATCTGTGGGAGACATGCGGAAATACCAATGAAATATGAAAATGCAGGCCAGCTTGGAGAGGACAGGGGAAAAGGTTCGTTGTTGTTTTGGAGGGAACTTCTTTGACGTCATGTGGCCCATGGACAGGCCCATCCTTGGACAGGACCTGCAGGTTCATCTGAGATTCATTGTAATGCACGTGTGTTTGTGACCATAAGAGGTGAATGCTTCAATTTATTACTATTCAATGATGACATCACAGACATCACTTGCATGGAAGAGCAGGGATCTGAGACCTCGACGTGCTGGGGAAAACCTCCGCTAAGAAATCTTGCCGTGCTGACAAAAGTGTCATTCAAGAAGTTGTTATTGCAATGCACAATTCTATTCAACAGAATAAAAGCTGATATGATAAAATAAGAGTGACTCATTGTAAGGGACATAACAACTGCCTATCAGCTGCAACAAAAGAGTGACTACACAAGAGTGACCAATATAGGCATGTAGCAACTGCATAGCAACTGACCAAAACACAATCAAAACAAGAGATTGAAGAACAGTGCAGGCTTCCCAAATTATATGTAGCACATATTCAAATAAATAATAATAATAATAATAATAATAATAATAATAATAATAATAATAATAATAATAATAATAATAATTAGTGTTGTTCCGATACTGATACTGGTATTGGCAGAGGTGCCGATACTGCAATAAAACAGTGGTATCGGTATCGGTGAGTACCCACAAGTAACATGCCGATACCATTAATTCCAACGCTAATATAGGATTTTGGATGCAGCATCTTGTGTCTTGCTGGTGCACGACATTCACTGATATGTGACATGTTCCCTGCAAGCCGATCTAAGATATCCTATTGACCCTGGAATGCTCTGAACCAATAGCAGGACAGCTTTTTCATGTTGAGGGGAAAAAAAAAACCTTAAGTATCGGTATGGTGGCGGTATCGGCCGATACTGCAAAGTTGGGTATCGGTATCGTATCGGGGGCCAAAAAACGGTATCGGAACAACACTAATAATAATAATAATAATAATTATTATTATTATTATTATTATTATTATTATTACAATTACAGCATTACTTCCAAAATATGTACTGACAGATATACCTGAGCAATACCTACAGCAAAATTCTGCAACCGTAGGCAACCAGTCCAGAACCACACTTTTTTTTTTCCCAGTCAGTGGTGATGGGCTTTGACTCACAGTAATAATCACTGTAAATAGTAAAGAAAATTGATGGATGTAATATGTTATTATGGCATTCATATATTACGTCATTACAGTATTTTTATTATAGGGCAGGCTCCGACCTCCATCCAAACCATCTTTGAAGTAATCCATCAAGGAGCAGTGCAGGGCAGAACAAAATATCATGACACTTGCACAATCCATGCAATTTGATCCTTCCCAAAATGTCTGCTACATGCCTTCATGTGCTGAGTAACAACAAACCCCCTCCTTTGTATTGAGTTTCCAATGCATTCGGACGACCGGGACTTAAAGACGATGCAAGCTAATTTAGCTCATTATAGCAACTTAAAGGTATTCCAAACGTTACAGTTCTCATTTTTCTGCCAATTTAAAGTGCATTAGTTTGCCTGTCCATTCATTTTCTCACTGTTGCAACTGGAGGAGGAAGTTAATCAGAAACTAATTTGTCGATCACTGGAAAAATCGGAAGTGCATCGTGGTGCAAGTTATTTCAAACCCATTCATGTTTTTGTGTTGTAAACTTATAAAATTACATATCAGAGTTCTGTCATAACAACAAGGAAAGATGGCAGCATCCATTTTTGGCCTCATTTGTTATGTGGACATTTGTGCAGAAAGATGATATAACAGTATTCCAATAGCATTGGCACCCATTTCAAAAGATGGCATGACTTCAAAAGGCAGCTTTAGTTTATTTTCAATTAATGTTGCACGCAACTAAAACTCAGCTGTGCCAACTATTTCCGCTTTCTGAAAAGGCTCCAAGCAATCCAAACCTCTGGGGGGGCAGCTAAACTTGAGAACATGTCGCCAGGCTCTAAAAACAGCATGATTATAAACGGCAATCATTGGTAATGGCAGCCATTCTTATTTGGACAAACATTTCTCACCATCTCAAAACCATCTAATGTCCAAATATAATTTTGTAGTGGGAGATTTCATGCTAATCTACAACTAGACTATTCATTTCTATTTTTATGAGAGACATCACCTGCAGGCTGTCTGGGTGCAGTTCCACACCAGTGCAATTTACAACAACAAAAATAAACAAAAAATAGCCCTAGAGGTCATGAGTGGCTTGATAGTGGGTGAGCAACCCACGCTTTATTGTCCATTTGCTTTTTGACCAGCTTATTAAATACTCATTTCAGGCTCACCAAGAGCTCCCACCACCTCTTCCCCTCCGTCTTCCCTTGGCTCTCCTTCTTACGTGATCAACAATAGTCTATTCTGCGATGGACACACACCCAAAGCCAAGGCCACGATGCGAGGGGGGAATGTTGGGCGGTGGCCAACCGGGAGCGACACTGGCTCTCCATTCTCATCTGGGAATCGAAATCCTGCCTCCACAATGAGGGTAGGGGTGGTCATACTCTGTTTAGTCATCTTAACTATGCCCACAAAACCCGGATAGGTCTGATATTTAATAAGGGTTCATCGCATGTGTTAGACAGGGTAACTAATGTAAGCATTTTAAGTACACCTGTAGTTTGATTACTTGTTTGGTGAAAGTTACGTGACCAAGCATAACCAACATCGCTCGGAAGCTAGCCTAGCATACTTCAAAGCTAAAGTAGCCTAGCCTACTTAAAAATATGGAAAAGTCATTTGTCGTAAAGCATTGTAATATGGGAGTACGGTTATTATAGTTTGGGAATTTTTCATTTTACCGGTATTAGTTTTCAGGGTGGTTCGGTTTTTATTAGTTTAGTTCTTAGTTTAGTCTGTTTGTTTCAGTATTAGCATTAGTTTTTTTTGTTTTTGTTTGTTTTTTAATGTGTATTACTTGTGCGCAATATTCAAAAAACACTATGGGCGCAACGTTATCTGAAGGTGCTTTTCTATTGGCTGCTGCTAGATGATGTCACTTCTGTATGGCATACTTTCAAACGTCATTATTCCGGTTCATATCAAAATAAATCCACTAAAAATCACATTTAAAATAATCCCCAAAGGCTTGTGCATTAAATTAATTACCAAAGACTAAAACAAAGGACATATTTGCTATAATTATAGTTAGTTTTAGTTAGTTTTGTAAACATAAAACGTAGTTTCAGTTAGTTTTCTTTTTTTTTAAAAAGCATTTTTGTTTTTATTTTATTTCGGTAACAATATTGTTTTTTGAATTTTGGTTTTAGTTTTTTCATTAATTTTAGTTAACTAAAATAACCTTAAAGGTACACTCAGTATTATACAGTGGCATCTAGTGGTGAAACAATAAATCATTCGAGAAAAAAAAATGTTTGTGTTAGTAGTATGGAAAAAGATATGTTGTATCGCATAAACGTACTTTTTTTTAAAAATATAACGGTTAGTCTAGAAATCGCAAATGTCCGGGCCGCAGCTTCTAGTGTCCGCCATGTTTCGCCGCCATCTTTCTGCTACGGGTGCCGTCAAAGACAAATTTCAGCGCTCCATTTCTTAACGCGTTTTTGGAACGCACTTCCGGTTTGTATGGCGACCGCATGTCCACGAAGAAGAAGAGTTTCCGGTCCCCGAAGAGAGCATTATCAAGCATCACACTTACTTTGGGAATTTATTTTATTTCAGCGCGACAAAACAAGAGTTTATATTGTAGCCGCATTTGCCAGATGGAGAGAAATGAGGAACAGACTAAGTTTGGGACGTGCCGGTGCCTTCGACTGCTTTCTACTTGACCGGTAAGTAAGAGTACATTTGTGTTCACGTTTTGAGAGCGAGAGAAAAAGTATACACCGTACTAATTAATACGATGTTCGTACCTTTGTTTTACGATCACTGTAGCTGTTGATTAGCAACTCCGCACCACTCGAACGATTTCGTTATGTAGCTACTTGCTTTGAAAAAAAAAAAAAGATTCCCGCTGGCACGTTATATTTAGAGTAAATGCGCAAGTTATTGTGTAATGTAATGTAACTGTGATTTCGGAGGTATATTTGCCCATAACTTCAATGGAGAATCTAAAGCATACTGTATTAGTGGAGGAGTTGAAAATTATTTTCGTTGTGGTTGGTGAAAATAGTGTTCTCGAAATTAATTTTCGGCAGGGAATAACTTTCTGGACTTAAATGCTGGCTGTACCGTAAGCACGGCTAGAGTCTGAACTCTCTCACTCAAGTGTGTACTGGTCCATTGTGTAATTGGGTGCACAAGAATTTACAGGCTGCTACGTTTTCCACGGAAACTCTACAAGCAAGCAGCCTTTGCATATTCTATGCAGTATGCAGTCAAGTTACTTTTATCTAGCTAATACAATGTTTTGGGCCCAAAAACTAAAGATCTTACCTCTATTTTGGGGGCTTTGTTGGAAAGTTGGTGACATATAGTAGTATCATCAATTATTCCATTTTATTTTATAATTTTGTTTTTGTTTGTGTCACACTAGATCAACAGCCAAACTTGAGGGCTTCCAGAACCATATTCTGATGTATACAAGCATTCATGCACCGTTTAAATACATCACCGACCTGCAAGAAAAAAAAATATCAAGGGGAGAGTCAGCAGCCATATTGGAATGCCCCGAATGAGGACACTTGAATGGAGGACCCCAGAAGGCTTCGGTGTTGTACCACCAGTATCTCCACCTACCATATCTGAGCTGCAACAAACTGAAGTCAGCCGACGTCTTGGTATGTCATTTACATATGGACGGCATTGCACACTACATGAACTTTTTGTGTGAAGCAATACGGAATGGTCACATGTACAAGCACCACTTGTTTTACACAGGACCTGCTGACCAGGTGTCTGAATCCATGGAGTGACTCCTCCCTCACTTTCCTCAGCAAGCCTTTGAAGAATATGATATCATCGTTGGTGGGAACATGCCCTCACTCCATAACATGTACTTGTGCAGTCAAGGAGCATGTCAAACTTAATAAAACCAGCAAACATTGAAGTGACTTCATTTTTACTGCAGTCTGTTCACACAATCAATGGACAAGCCTTCCTTGATTTTGCCCCAATAACATCATAGAGTAGGCGAAAAGTAGTGTTACAGATCATACTGTGTTCGGGAGAGTTTGAGGAATGTTGCAATGTTAATGGGGGGCAATGTCTGCAAAAAAAAAAAAAACCATCATGGTATTGAGTTAATCAGATATTTTAGCTGTGTACAACACATACCTGCTCTGTAACACTACCTTTGGCCCAAACCTGTATGTCTATTTTCCATATTTTGAAATGCACAGCGTATTGGTAAATTTCTGGAACAACTGCAATTCATGTAGCTCATTATATTCTAACAGCATTTTTTTTTTTTAGTTAATATGTTCATTTCATGTAGACTTTTATTTTACTTTATTTTATTTATTCATTTTCATGTACTGTACCTTACATTCATTGGCCAATGAAGAATTCCTTGTCATTGCAAGCATTTATAATAATTCTCCAGGCTTTTGATGTTTTACATTTCTGGTCATGTAAAATAGTGTTAGGTTAGGTGTCGAATGAATACTGCATGTTGACGCCAAAGGAAATAGTATTTTTTAGTTATTCAAAATGTACAAATTAACACACAACAACAATATACAAGTTATACAAACTACAACAAGTGTCAGACATGGACTAATTATATGCCAGGTAAAAAACCTTTGTATTGTCCTCAAGGATCTGGGAAAGTGTCACTTATTTGCTACAAGTCCACCAAGGTGCTGCAGTCTGGGATCCAGGTACAGGAAATCATGGTGGTGCTGATGTGTCAGCAATGTGTCAAAAAGTATTTCTTGGTGTCAGTCTATCAGCTGGACTTGGATATCTTCATGTTCCTCCATGGTCATTTCCTGTACGAGTCTCTGCAAGAAGGTAACAATTGTATGTCAGATGAGGTACCAAACAATGAACTGAAAGTCACTGAGCCAATGAAGTACATTATTATATGAGCAAGACTATTTGTGAAAGCCATGTAAATTCCTGCACATCGAAGTACAAGGAAGCTGTTGTATCTTCAATCAAAACTAATTAAGTTGCTTAGTGATATTTATTGGGTAAAATTGTTCAACATGGTGACAAATCGATATCTGAGTAAAGGGTTTCAAATGTTTTTGTAAGCAGCACTTTTCTGAGTGGTTAGTAGCAACAAGACACGGGGGGGTTAAGAGTCTGAGTTGCAGATGTGTAGTTCAGTTAACACCATTATTTTGTACGATATACTAAACATATCAGCAAACGATGTAATCTAAATACCACATATTCCAAGCAAAGGTATGTTTTGAGCCATGCTCGAATGGAATTATTTTTCCATGACGACATAATTGTACGTTACGAGACACCGCGTTCTCTTCCGCGTTCTCTTCCTCGTCGTCTCCCTCGCCCCCTTTGAGATGGTCCACATGTCTATAAAACATAACATGTGTTCTCTGTTGCATGGTTTAGTTGCACTAACAAATATGAACATAGATAGCCATTATCATTAGCTGACGTACAGTATTTCCAAACAATGCCGACAAAAATATTAATTCTGAAATTAAATGACTAAATCACAATTATTAGGGATCTGTACAGTATGTCTAACAAATGCAATTCACTTACGTCATCACTCGAGGGAATACCAGAAGTTGTTTGCGTTCTGTTCCCGTGAAATTGGTGGTAGGCTGTTGAAGTAGGGTCTCGCTGGGACGCCGTAGTTCGTGTGCTTAAAATCATTGCATTATCTTGTTTGACCGATAGATGGCGGTCGTGAGCTACACACTGGGGCTTTAATGGCTGTTTTTCGATACCTTCCCTTCTTACTTTGACCATCTCCAAACATTTTTGTTTTTTTATTTTATTTGAACTGAGTCAAATGTCATTTTTAGCATATGTTGCGGGCCACTGAAAAACGGAAAGCGGGCCGCAAATGTTCCCCGGGCCGTAGTTTGGACACCCCTGGTTTAGACACACAACAACTGCATAATTTTTCTTCGCGAACAGTGCATCGCCCCGGCAGCAGCATGTGAAGAAATAAAATGCGTAGCTTTCATTTTAAACATCCTTAAATGAAAGACCAAAGTTTGAAGACAATCGGATAAATTCTGTAGTAAGAGTTTGTTAACATATGACCTCCATAAAAGGTAAAAAAAATATGCAAAATTCCAAAATAAAGACAAAATGGTGAACATCCTGTTAAGTTTAGCATATGGCAAAAGAAGTCTTGGGCTGTTACGTATGTCTCACAAATTTTGTAGGTGTTGATAAAAATTAGTAGGGGCACCATTGAGCCATTATTTGTATGATTTTAGCATTTTTAAGAGTAAAAATGTTACCATAAAATACAGCACTGTCAAACTTGTCCCTGCAGAGCCTGAACTTCTGAAGTGCGTATACCTTAAAACCGTCTAAATGGAGCTGTAGCTGACAGAAGAGCCTAAACTCGCCCAGAACTAGTGATGTGCTCCTCGGGTCGAATCCCTGAAGCGTGTGCCGAGTAATGCAGATGAGTGGTTCATGAACGGGGTGTCAATGCGTGTGTTGATGACGTACATGGTGACGTTTGAAGCCCCACGAAGCAGGTGTACCACGTGACTGATTCAGGAAATGATTCGCTAGGTTTGAGTGTAGTTCGAAATAAAAGCGGCAAAGAAACGCTATGGATTCCCCTTCACTTTTTGTGTTTTCGGGTCCCTTCTTGCGCTACTTTTTTTGCTTTTGGCATTCGATTTGACGAGCTTCTTTTTGCGATGGAACCAGCAAGAAAGAGATTTTCCCTTGTTTAGGAGCACTTTGAGCAGATCTCACCTCAGAAGGTAATGCACTGCATTTACGGTACTATTTTAACAGATTCCAATAATAAAATAAAATAAAATAAAATGTGACAACACATAAAATTCACATTTTTCTGTTCACAGTTGAAAGTCCCCTTCAGTACTGGGAATCACAGAAATATACGCGTCCAATTCTATACAAACTTGCTATCTCATATCGATGCACCCCCCTGCTTCATCAGTACCATGTGAGTTTTTTTCCAAAGCAGGTGAAATTCTCTGCAAAAAAAAGAAACCACCTGAGTCCAAAAACTTCGGAAAAAATAGTTTTTAAATAAAAATGAATAAGCACTTTATTTTACCTCCTTATTTTACATTTTCACTTGTTGCATAAGCACAAACATAGACAAAGTAACACAGAACAATTCATGTTAAAACACTCTTCAAATATATATTCTTTTGTATTTAGAGCATGATTTACACCCCACCATTTTATTGCATGCACCAAGCATGTTATACATTTTTCTGTCCACATGATGGCGTAGTCGAGGAAATTAATCATCTTGAAGCCCCTACGTGTGTGTGAAGCATTTCACTGCAGGGCTTCACTGCTTTACGGGGCTTCATTTTGCCATCACTACCCAGAACCCACCATACCATCAGCATCGGATAGACTTCATTCAGCTGCTGCTCATTACCTTCTTTATTGATAGCAAAGCCAATGCGTTTCGTTATAACAGTGACAAATAGTTAAGGCTTCCTCAGTCGCTGGACCGTATATCCTCATTTGGGTAACAGGTGTGCTGGTGCTGATCCCAGCTGACTTTGGGCGAGAGGTGGGATAGCCGTAGATTTTGACATTTTTTTAATTGCGTAAACTTTAATAATAATAATAATAATAATAATAATAATAATAATAATAATAATAAATTAAAAATCATTGTGAAAAGAGAGTGTGGAAGTGCCCCAATGAAGTTCTGTGAAGGGAGCCTATGAGCAAAAAATAAATAAATCTTATGGCAGCTTTACAGCTTTAAACCAACCCCCCCCCACCACCTTCTCATACATCCAAACATACACACACTCATGTGCACCACTACAATGCAGGCTCTTTTCACCAAAGGCTAAAAGGTCAATCTATAGCCGTTAGTCACTATCATGACAATCTGTTAGCCATAAGTGTCACAGAGGGACCCCACGCTTGCACACACACGCACACACGTGTGCTTCCAAAAAGGCCAGACTGGCTTCATTGTCTGATAACATAACAACAAATCTGACGGTCCCCCTCTGCAGCAGTCAGCCTAATTATATAATTATCCCTTGTCTGATTGCGCCTAAGCAGCCGAGACGAGGGTGGGCCTTTTGTGTGGCTCGATGGAATGCGGTGCGCTTGGCATTTTTCAGCAAAAGGGCATCTTTCTGGAAGTCGCCGCCACAAGGACTGTGGGGTGAGATCATGCACTGGAAAAACTCGAAATCTTGCCAAGAACATTTGTCTTATTTCTAGTCAAATTATGCCTATGTGCTTAATTTTAGACAACATGACTTATAGCCAAAATTACACAAAGATGGAAACCCCTTGTTTCAAGACAGTGCATCTTGAATATCTTGTTAAGTGAGAAAATCTTGAAATGATCTTTTTTTGAGGAATATTTTAGATGAAATAAGCTTTTTTGACACATCAAGATATTTTGTATGCATATCAGATGTAGGTTGTATGATGAATGATCTTGTATCAAGAAAGAAACCAAACTTGAATTGAGACAACACAGCTTTATTGAAACAGCAGATCAAAACCTTCTCCTGAATCACAGCCCCTGCAGTCATAATTGATATTAACAGTGACATGCAATGATGACGGTGAGCTCATATTTCACTGGAATGTACATTACATTATTAAAGTTAAAGGGATACTTGACTCATTGAGCCATTTTCAGCAGTAAAAAGTTATTTTGGCCAGACTAAATTTGATAACATCATTATTATTATTATTATTATTATTATTATTATTATTATTATTATTATTATTATTATTATTATTATTACTAACTAATAACTTTAAAAACTAGAAATGCCATTTCTGGGGAAATGGCGTGTGAAGGCTGGAGAGCTGAATGAATACCTGTGGAATGATTTGGAATAATGTTGAATGATGATGAATGATATTGAAAGATATTGAATGATATTGAAAGGTGTTGAATGATGTTGAATGATGTTGAATGATACTGAATGACATGGAATGAGCTTAACATGCTAAAGTTGGAATGGTTTAAATTTATCCAGAAATCTAGAAGCAGTTGAAGGAAGACAAATACCACAAAAGTAAAAATAAATCAGCAAGAAACAAGAAAACAAGGAAGAAATCAAGTAAGAAATGGAGGAAGTAGCAAGTAATCGGGTAAGCAATGGAGTAAAGTGAGAAGAATTAAGTAAGCAATGAAGTAAGGAGGGCAGAATCGAGTCGCAATGGTGTAAGGAGTGGCAAACTTAAGCAATGGAGTAATAGTCACTCTGTTGAAATCAGGTAACATTAGCATGCTAAGCTAACATTAGCATGAGCATGTTAAACGCACATTAGCATGCTAAGCTAACATTAGCATTAACATACTCAGCTAACATTAGCATTAGCATGCTAAGCTAACATTAGCATTCACATGCTAAGGTAACATTAGCATTAGCATGCTAACTTAGCATGAGCATGCTGAGCTAACATTAGCATTAGCATGCTAAACTAGCAATAGCATTAGCATGTTCAGCTAGTGTTAGCATTAGCTAGCAGTAGCATGCTAACTTAGCACTAGCATGCTCACTTCTTGTTGATTTCAGGCCACTTCCTGTTGAAATCGGGTCACTTTCTGTTGAAATCGGGTCACTTCCTGTTGATTTTAGGTAACTTCCTGTTGATATCAGGTCACTTCCTGTTAAAATCGGGTCACTTCCTGTTGAAATCGGGTAACTTACTGTTAAAATCAGGTCACTTCCTGTTGATTTTAGGTCACTTCCTGTTGAAATTAAGTCACTTCCTGTTGAAATCGGGTCACTTCCTGTTTATTTTAAGTCACTTCCTGTTGATATGAGGTCACTTCCTGTTCAAATCAGGTCACTTCCTGTTGATTTTAGGTCACTTCCTGTTGAAATTAAGTCACTTCCTGTTGAAATTAAGTCACTTCCTGTTGATATGAGGTCACTTCCTGTTGATATTGGTCACTTCCTGTTCAGGTCGGGAAATATCCTGGCAAGAATCACACGCATACCTAATCAATTGGCCAAAATGGCCACCGCCTTTGGAGGCCAGGTTGGCGAGAAACCTGGGCATATCATTTGTCTAAAATGGCCGCCGTGCATGGTAAGTTGGAAAATGGCCGCCATACGTGGTAAGTTAGGTGGTAAGATGGAAGAGCTCATGACGTGAAATGGTGGAATATATTGAAGTTGGAACGAAGTGAATCGGATGAAAAATGTGGAAGGAAATGTGAAATTTTGAATCTCCCATTAAGAATACATGGGGAAAAATCGGGTACGAAATCGGGAATTGCGGGGTAACACGTGAATCGTGGGAATAAGAAAAATGGAAGCGCTGTAGGCGCGAATATTTGGAATCATTTGAAATTGGAACGGAGTGAATCGGGTGAAAAATGTGGAAGAAGAAACTGGACAAAAAAGTGCGAGGAATAAAATATAATAACTAGAAATGCCATTTCTGGGGAAATGGCGTGTGAAGGCTGGAGAGCTGAATGATATGAGGTCACTTCCTATTGATATGAGGTCACTTCCTGTTGATTTCAGGCCACTTCCTGTTGAAATCGGGTCACTTCCTGTTGAAATCGGTCACTTCTTGTTGATATGAGGTCACTTCCTGTTAAAATCAGGTCACTTCCTATTAAAAACAGGTCACTTCCTGTTGTTTCAGGCCACTTCCTTTTGAAATCGGGTCACTTCCTGTTGATATGAGGTCACTTCCTGTTGATTTTAGGTCACTTCCTGTTGATATGAGGTCACTTCCTGTTGATATGAGGTCATTTCCTGTTAAAATCAGGTCACTTCCTGTTGAAATCGGGTCACTTCCTGTTAAAATCAGGTCACTTTGTTGATTTTAGGTCACTTCCTATTGAAATTAGGTCGAAATGGCGGAAATCCTAGTCAATCCTAATCCTAATCAATTGGCCAAGATGGCCGCCGCCCTCGGTGGACGACGTGGCGGAAATGCTAGGCGTCCCTAATCAATTGGCCAAGATGGCCGCCGCCACCGGTGGACGCCGTGGCGGAAATCCTTGGCGTCCCTAATCCATTGGCCAAGATGGCCGCCGGCCTGTGGGTCCAGGTTGGCGAGAATCCTGGGCATATCTAATCATTTATACAAAATGGCCGCCAGTCATGGTAATTTGGAAAATGGCCGCCATGCGTGGTAAGTTCGGTGGTAAGATGGAAGAGCTCATGACGTGAAATGGTGGAATATATTGAAGTTGGAACGAAGTCAATCGGATAAATAATGTGGAAGTAAATGGAAATTGTAGAATGTGGGAAATATTTGGGTACGAAATTGGGAATTGTGGGTAAGGCGTGAATTTTGGAACTGAAAAGCTGGAAGAGCTCATGGCCTGAATTGGTGGAATATATTGAAGTTGAAACGACGTCAATCGGATGAGAAATGTCGAAGTAAATGTGAAATGTAGAATGTGGGAAATATTCGGGTACGAAATCCGGAATTGTGGGCAAGGTGTGAATTTTGGAACTGAAAAGCTGGAAGAGCTCATGGCTTGAATTGCTGGAATATATTGAAACTGGAACGACGTCAATCGGATGAATAATGTGTAAGTAAATGGAAAATGTAGAATGTGGGAAATATTCGGGTACGAAATCCGGAATTGTGGGCAACGTGTGAATTTTGGAACTGAAAAGCTGGAAGAGCTCATGGCTTGAATTGCTGGAATATATTGAAGCTGGAACGACCTCAATCGGATGAATAATGTGTAAGTAAATGGAAAATGTAGAATGTGGGAAATATTCGGGTACGAAATCGGGGATTGTGGGCAAGGCGTGAATTTTGGAACTGAAAAGCTGGAAGGGCTAATGGCTTGAAATGCTGGAATATATTGAAGCTGGAACGACGTCAATTGGATGAATAATGTGGAAGTGAATGGAAAATGTAGAATGTGGGTAATGTGCGGGTACGAAATCGGGAATTGTGGGTAAGGCGTGAATTTTGGAACTGAAAAGCTGGAAGAGCTCATGGCTTGAATTGCTGGAATATATTGAAGTTGGAACGAAGTCAATCGGATGAATAATGTGGAAGTAAATGAAAAATGTAGAATGTGGGAAATATTCAGGTACGAAATCGTGAATTGTGGGTAAGGCGTGAATTTTGGAACTGAAAAGCTGGAAGAGCTCATGATGGAACATATTGAAGTTGGAACGAAGTGAATCGGATGAAATATGTGGAAGGAAATGTGAAATTTTGAATCTCCCATTAAGAATACATGGGGAAAAATCGGGTACGAAATCGGGAATTGCGGGTAACACGTGAATCGTGGGAATGAGAAAAATGGAAGCGCTGTAGGCGCGAATATTTGGAATCGTTTGAAATGGGAACGGAGTGAATCGGGTGAAAAATGTGGAAGAAGAAACTGGACAAAAAAGTGCGAGGAATAAAATATAATAATAATAATAAGAAGAATAACGGAAATGGTGTAGAATAATAATATGTATAATATGTATAATGTATAATGTATAATATAATATGCCGCCATGCGTGGTAAGTTAGGTGGTAAGATGGAAGAGCTCATGACGTGAAATGGTGGAATATATTGAAGTTGGAACGAAGTCAATCGGATAAATAATGTGGAAGTAAATGGAAAATGTAGAATGTGGGAAATGTTTGGGTACGAAATCGGGAATTGTGGGTAAGGCGTGAATTTTGGAACTGAAAAGCTGGAAGAGCTCATGGCTTGAATTGCTGGAATATATTGAAGTTGGAACGAAGTCAATCGGATGAATAATGTGGAAGTAAATGTGAAATATAGAATGTGGGAAATATTCGGGTACGAAATCCGGAATTGTGGGCAAGGTGTGAATTTTGGAACTGAAAAGCTGGAAGAGCTCATGGCTTGAAATGCTGGAATATATTGAAGCTGGAACGACGTCAATTGGATGAATAATGTGGAAGTAAATGGAAAATGTAGAATGTGGGAAATATTGGGGTACGAAATCGGGAATTGTGGGCAAGGTGTGAATTTTGGAACTGAAAAGCTGGAAGAGCTCATGGCTTGAATTGCTGGAATATATTGAAGTTGGAACGAAGTCAATCGGATGAATAATGTGGAAGTAAATGTGAAATATAGAATGTGGGTAATGTGCGGGTACGAAATCCGGAATTGTGAGCAAGGTGTGAATTTTGGAACTGAAAAGCTGGAAGAGCTCATGGCTTGAATTGCTGGAATATATTGAAGCTGGAACGACGTCAATTGGATGAATAATGTGGAAGTAAATGGAAAATGTAAAATGTGGGTAATGTGCGGGTACGAAATCGGGAATTGTGGGTAAGGCGTGAATTTTGGAACTGAAAAGCTGGAAGAGCTCATGGCTTGAATTGGTGGAATATATTGAAGTTGAAACTACATCAATCGGATGAAAAATGTCGAAGTAAATGTGAAATGTAGAATGTGGGAAATATCCGGGTACGAAATCGGGAATTGTGGGTAAGGCATGAATATTGGAACTGAAAAGCTGGAAGAGCTCATGGCTTGAATTGCTGGAATATATTGAAGTTGGAACGAAGTCAATCGGATGAATAATGTGGAAGTAAATGTGAAATATAGAATGTGGGAAATATTCGGGTACGAAATCCGGAATTGTGGGCAAGGTGTGAATTTTGGAACTGAAAAGCTGGAAGAGCTCATGGCTTGAAATGCTGGAATATATTGAAGCTGGAACGACGTCAATTGGATGAATAATGTGGAAGTAAATGGAAAATGTAGAATGTGGGTAATGTGCGGGTACGAAATCCGGAATTGTGGGTAAGGCGTGAATTTCTGAACTGAAAAGCTGGAAGAGCTCATGGCTTGAAATGCTGGAATATATTGAAGCTGGAACGACGTCAATTGGATGAATAATGTGGAAGTAAATGGAAAATGTAGAATGTGGGTAATGTGCGGGTACGAAATCCGGAATTGTGGGTAAGGCGTGAATTTCTGAACTGAAAAGCTGGAAGAGCTCATGGCTTGAATTGCTGGAATATATTGAAGTTGGAACGAAGTCAATCGGATGAATAATGTGGAAGTAAATGTGAAATATAGAATGTGGGAAATATTCGGGTACGAAATCCGGAATTGTGGGCAAGGTGTGAATTTTGGAACTGAAAAGCTGGAAGAGCTCATGGCTTGAATTGCTGGAATATATTGAAGCTGGAACGATGTCAATCGGATGAATAATGTGTATGTAAATGGAAAATGTAGAATGTGGGAAATATTGGGGTACGAAATCGGGAATTGTGGGCAAGGTGTGAATTTTGGAACTGAAAAGCTGGAAGAGCTCATGGCTTGAATTGCTGGAATATATTGAAGCTGGAACGATGTCAATTGGATGAATAATGTGGAAGTAAATGGAAAATGTAGAATGTGGGTAATGTGCGGGTACGAAATCGGGAATTGTGGGTAAGGCGTGAATTTTGGAACTGAAAAGCTGGAAGAGCTCATGGCTTGAATTGGTAGAATATATTGAAGTTGAAACGACGTCAATCCGGTGAAAAATGTCGAAGTAAATGTGAAATGTAGAATGTGGGAAATATTCGGGTACGAAATCGGGAATTGTGGGTAAGGCATGAATTTTGGAACTGAAAAGCTGGAAGAGCTCATGGCTTGAATTGCTGGAATATATTGAAGTTGGAACGAAGTCAATCGGATGAATAATGTGGAAGTAAATGTGAAATATAGAATGTGGGTAATGTGCGGGTACGAAATCCGGAATTGTGGGCAAGGTGTGAATTTTGGAACTGAAAAGCTGGAAGAGCTCATGGCTTGAATTGCTGGAATATATTGAAGTTGGAACGAAGTCAATCGGATGAATAATGTGGAAGTAAATGTGAAATATAGAATGTGGGAAATATTCGGGTACGAAATCCGGAATTGTGGGCAAGGTGTGAATTTTGGAACTGAAAAGCTGGAAGAGCTCATGGCTTGAATTGCTGGAATATATTGAAGCTGGAACGACGTCAATCGGATGAATAATGTGGAAGTAAATGTGAAATATAGAATGTGGGAAATATCCGGGTACGAAATCCGGAATTGTGGGCAAGGTGTGAATTTTGGAACTGAAAATCTGGAAGAGCTCATGGCTTGAATTGCTGGAATATATTGAAGCTGGAACGATGTCAATCGGATGAATAATGTGTATGTAAATGGAAAATGTAGAATGTGGGAAATATTGGGGTACGAAATCGGGAATTGTGGGCAAGGTGTGAATTTTGGAACTGAAAAGCTGGAAGAGCTCATGGCTTGAATTGCTGGAATATATTGAAGCTGGAACGACGTCAATTGGATGAATAATGTGGAAGTAAATGGAAAATGTAGAATGTGGGTAATGTGCGGGTACAAAATCGGGAATTGTGGGTAAGGCGTGAATTTTGGAACTGAAAAGCTGGAAGAGCTCATGGCTTGAATTGGTGGAATATATTGAAGTTGAAACGACGTCAATCCGGTGAAAAATGTCGAAGTAAATGTGAAATGTAGAATGTGGGAAATATTCGGGTACGAAATCGGGAATTGTGGGTAAGGCATGAATTTTGGAACTGAAAAGCTGGAAGAGCTCATGGCTTGAATTGCTGGAATATATTGAAGTTGGAACGAAGTCAATCGGATGAATAATGTGGAAGTAAATGTGAAATATAGAATGTGGGTAATGTGCGGGTACGAAATCCGGAATTGTGGGCAAGGTGTGAATTTTGGAACTGAAAAGCTGGAAGAGCTCATGGCTTGAATTGCTGGAATATATTGAAGCTGGAACGACGTCAATTGGATGAATAATGTGGAAGTAAATGGAAAATGTAGAATGTGGGTAATGTGCGGGTACGAAATCGGGAATTGTGGGTAAGGCGTGAATTTTGGAACTGAAAAGCTGGAAGAGCTCATGGCTTGAATTGGTGGAATATATTGAAGTTGAAACGACGTCAATCGGATGAAAAATGTCGAGGTAAATGTGAAATGTAGAATGTGGCAAATATTCGGGTACGAAATCGGGAATTGTGGGTAAGGCGTGAATTTTGGAACTGAAAAGCTGGAAGAGCTCATGGCTTGAATTCCTGGAACATATTGAAGTTGGAACAAAGTCAATCGGATAAATAATGTGGAAGTAAATGGAAAATGTAGAATGTGGGAAATATTCGGGTACGAAATCATTAATTGTGGGTAAGGCATGAATTTTGGAACTGAAAAGCTGGAAGAGCTCATGGCTTGAATTGCTGGAATATATTGAAGTTGGAAAGAAGTCAATCGGATGAATAATGTGGAAGTAAATGTGAAATATAGAATGTGGGAAATATTCGGGTACGAAATCCGGAATTGTGGGCAAGGTGTGAATTTTGGAACTGAAAAGCTGGAAGAGCTCATGGCTTGAATTGCTGGAATATATTGAAGCTGGAACGACGTCAATCGGATGAATAATGTGGAAGTAAATGTGAAATATAGAATGTGGGAAATATCCGGGTACGAAATCCGGAATTGTGGGCAAGGTGTGAATTTTGGAACTGAAAAGCTGGAAGAGCTCATGGCTTGAATTGCTGGAATATATTGAAACTGGAACGACGTCAATCGGATGAATAATGTGTAAGTAAATGGAAAATGTAGAATGTGGGAAATATTCGGGTACGAAATTGGGAATTGTGGGCAAGGCGTGAATTTTGGAACTGAAAAGCTGGAAGAGCTAATGGCTTGAAATGCTGGAATATATTGAAGCTGGAACGACGTCAATTGGATGAATAATGTGGAAGTAAATGGAAAATGTAGAATGTGGGTAATGTGCGGGTACGAAATCGGGAATTGTGGGTAAGGTGTGAATTTTGGAACTGAAAAGCTGGAAGAGCTCATGGCTTGAATTGATGGCGGTGAGCAATGCGCAACCTTCCTTTCCGACGTTTGTTTTGGAGTTTAGACGTGTCTTTGATCACCTGGTAAAGGGAAGGGAGGCTGGAAATCAGCTTCTGGACTTGGTGCAAGGGCGGCAGTCGGTGGTGGATTACTCTATTTCATTCCGCATCCTGGCTGCCGAGAGTGGCTTCAATGACCGAGCACTATGTTGTCTGTTTCGCCGTGGACTAAACTCGGCAGTTAAAGATGAACTCGCAGTGCGGGACGATACCTCGGACTTGGAGGAACTAATATCGCTGACCATCCGCCTTGACAACCGACTGAGGGAGCGGCGCAGGGAACGTGCATGGGAGCGGCTCGGCGCAGTTGGGAGTGCCCCCCTGGACAATCAAGCACGTCCTCTCACCCCGGACACCGACTCCTCAGCCGCCCTGGGATCACCTGCTGCCTTGGAGGAACCAATGCAGCTAGAAGGAGGTCGTTTGCGCCATGAGGAGAGACAACGGCGCCTCCTGGCAGGAGCTTGTTTCTACTGCGGTCAATCAGGACACCAGGTGGCTTCCTGCCAGGCGAGGTAAGCACGCAAATGTCATCAATCCACTCAACTAGGCAACCGGCAGTCGGCGCAAGCCACCGATGAACAGTGTGAGTATGAGTGTGAAGAGCCCAAACCAAGTCCAGACTCTAACATAAGCCAACAGAGTAAGAGACTAGAACTGTCAGGAGAAGTGTCTGGCTACGGAAAGAGTGTGAGAGTAATTGCGCTGGTTGATTCTGGGGCTGATGACAGTTTTATTGATGAGTGTATGGTAGAGACCCTGAACTGTCCTGTGGAGACATCGCCAACATGTGCGGTTGGTTCTTGAAAGATTATTAGAGAATCGACTGTATGTCAAGGCGGAAAAGTGTGAGTTTCACGCTACGTCCGTCCCGTTCTTGGGCTTTATTGTAGAAGGGGGTCAGCTACGGGCTGACCCCAGTAAAACACAAGCAGTAGTGGACTGGCCAACCCCAACAACGAGAAAACAGTTACAACGGTTTCTGGGGTTCTCCAATTTCTACCGCCGGTTTATTAGAAACTATAGCCAGAAAGCCGCTCCCCTTACACGTCTGACATCTAGCAAGATGCCTTTTAAATGGAATTCGGGTGCAGAACAGGCCTTCAGGGAACTGAAACGAATGTTTTCTAATCCACCAGTTTTGATTCATGCTAATACTGATTTTCCATTTGTGGTCGAGGTTGATGCATCCGATTCAGGAGTGGGGGCTGTCCTGTCCCAGCGCTCTCCGGTCGACCAGAGGCTCCACCCCTGTGCATACTTCTCCAAGCAGCTGAATCCCGCCGAGGCAAATTATGATGTGGGAAACCGGGAATTGCTGGCTATAGTGCTCGCATTACAGGAGTGGAGACACTGGCTAGAAGGAACAAAGGAACCATTCACAATCTACACTGATCACAAGAATCTGGCATACCTTCGTTCTGCCAAAAGACTCAACTCTCGTCAAGCAAGGTGGGCCATGTTTTTCACCCGATTCAGCTTTACGCTCTCATACCGCCAGGGGTCCAAGAACCAGAAACCGGATGCTCTATCCCGCATTCATGAGCCAGCAGCCAATGAGCAGCGGTCGGAGACCATCCTGCCAGAACATTGTTTTGCGGGGGCCCTTCAGTGGGACGTGGAGAGGAAGGTCATAGAAGCCCTGGAGGGTGCACAGGTTCCGGGTGAGTGCCCTACTGGGAAGCTGTTTGTGCCAGCAAATTTACGTCCTGAGGTGCTGCGGTGGGGACACGAGTCAAAGATCGCCTGCCATCCCGGGATAAACCGGACTCTAACCCTTCTCGGACAAAGATTCTGGTGGCCTGAAATGCGGAGAGACGTCGCAGACTTTGTGGGAGCCTGCGCTGCCTGTGCCAGTGGAAAATCATCTCACCAAAGGCCAGCAGGTCTGCTCCGCCCTCTGCCTGTCCCATCGCGACCATGGTCTCACATCTCTATGGACTTTGTCACTGGCCTGCCAACATCCCGAGGAAGATCTGTCATTTTGACTGTTGTGGATCGATTCTCCAAGCTAGCCCATTTTGTAGCCTTGGTCAAACTCCCATCAGCCTGGGAGACTGCACAGCTTCTGGTCAAGCACGTTTTCCGACTACATGGACTTCCGCTTAACGTGGTGTCTGATCGTGGGCCACAATTTGTCTCCCAGGTGTGGGGGAAATTCTGTCGGGTGTTGGGAGCCACCGCAAGCCTATCATCAGGATACCACCCCCAGACGAACGGTCAAACTGAGAGGGCTAACCAGGACCTTGAGGCAGCCCTCCGCTGCGTATGTCTTCAAAATCCGACAACCTGGACCTCGCACTTGCCATGGGTGGAGTATGCACATAATACCCTTGTCTCCACTGCCACAGGTCGATCACCGTTCATGTCTGCATACGGATACCAGCCACCGTTATTTCCGTCCCAGGAGGGAACGGTGGACCTACCCTCGGTGCAGCTGCATCTCAAGAGGGCCCATCAGGTATGGCGTGAGACTCGTGCAGCATTGTACCGAACCGCAGCACGAAACCGACAGATCGCAGACCGTCGGAGGCGCCCGGCACCCAACTACCAGCCCAAGGACCGCATTTGGCTGAGCACCCGGGACCTGCATTTGGCTGGAAGCTCTCGGAAGTTGGGCCCCCGCTTCATCGGCCCCTTTGAAGTGGAATCGATTGTCAATCCTGTTTCGGTGAGACTTCGCCTGCCTCCCAACCTTAAGATCCATCCTGTTTTCCATGTGTCCCTACTCAAGCCAGACACTCCGAGCCCACTGAACCCTCCTGCGGCACCGCCACCACCTCCTCGACTGGTTGATGGAGACCCGGTATACACTGTGAAAGAGATTCTGGACTCTAGGCGCCGGGGAAAGGGGTTCCAGTATCTGGTCGATTGGGAGGGCTATGGGCCAGAGGAGCGTCAGTGGGTTCCTCGCTCCTGGATCCTGGATCCATCGCTTCTGCGCACTTTCCATGAGGCGCATCCGTCAAAACCAGGTGGTCCGCCAGGGGGCGTCCGTTGAGGGGAGGGTACTGTCATGATCCTGCTCTCAGTGCTGTTTTGTTTTTCTCCTCCCCAATAGTGAGTGGCCGTTTCCTCCAGCACCACAGCTGGGGTGTGTTTACTAATCAATTAGTGGACTTGAAAAGGACTCCGGGCACAGCAGTCCACTGTCGGATTATTCCTTGCTCACTGCTACTAGCGACAAGAATTCTCTGCACCCCTTTTTGATTCATAGCAATGTTCATAGTCATAGTCATAGTCTTGTTGGATATTGTTCTTGTGTTTGTATTTATATTTATGTGTGAGTATATCCACGGCATTTTTGGTTATAATTGATTGGTGGCATATTTGCCTTGTTCTATTTTGTATTTACTCCCTTGCATACTTTTTGCAAGCGTTTTCTGTTACTCCTTTGTACCTTGCCTTTTGCAAGTATTTTTCGGTTCGTGTTTTTCTCCAGCCTTTGTGCTCGCAATTGTTGGTTACTTATCCTGGTTGTGTTTACCAGCGCTTTCTGTTAAGTTTTTCCACGAGTTCTTCTGTAAATAAATTTCTAAATTGTATTTTCCTTTCTGGGTCTGCCTTTTTGGGAACCTCTTTCTGTCGACTGAGGTCGACGTGACAGAATAATGTGGAAGTAAATGGAAAATGTAGAATGTGGGTAATGTGCGGGTACGAAATCCGGAATTGTGGGTAAGGCATGAATTTTGGAACTGAAAAGCTGGAAGAGCTCATGGCTTGAATTGCTGGAATATATTGAAGTTGGAACGAAGTCAATCGGATGAATAATGTGGAAGTAAATGTGAAATATAGAATGTGGGAAATATTCAGGTACGAAATCCGGAATTGTGGGCAAGGTGTGAATTTTGGAACTGAAAAGCTGGAAGAGCTCATGGCTTGAATTGCTGGAATATATTGAAGCTGGAACGATGTCAATCAGATGAATAATGTGTATGTAAATGGAAAATGTAGAATGTGGGAAATATTGGGGTACGAAATCGGGAATTGTGGGCAAGGTGTAAATTTTGGAACTGAAAAGCTGGAAGAGCTCATGGCTTGAATTGCTGGAATATATTGAAGCTGGAACGACGTCAATTGGATGAATAATGTGGAAGTAAATGGAAAATGTAGAATGTGGGTAATGTGCGGGTACGAAATCGGGAATTGTGGGTAAGGCGTGAATTTTGGAACTGAAGAGCTGGAAGAGCTCATGGCTTGAATTGGTGGAATATATTGAAGTTGAAACGACGTCAATCAGGTGAAAAATGTCGAAGTAAATGTGAAATGTAGAATGTGGGAAATATTCAGGTACGAAATCGGGAATTGTGGGTAAGGCATGAATTTTGGAACTGAAAAGCTGGAAGAGCTCATGGCTTGAATTGCTGGAATATATTGAAGTTGGAACAAAGTCAATCGGGTGAATAATGTGGAAGTAAATGTGAAATATAGAATGTGGGAAATATTCGGGTACGAAATCCGGAATTGTGGGCAAGGTGTGAATTTTGGAACTGAAAAGCTGGAAGAGCTCATGGCTTGAATTGCTGGAATATATTGAAGCTGGAACGACATCAATCGGATGAATAATGTGTAAGTAAATGGAAAATGTAGAATGTGGGAAATATTCGGGTACGAAATCGGGAATTGTGGGCAAGGCATGAATTTTGGAACTGAAAAGCTGGAAGAGCTAATAGCTTGAAATGCTGGAATATATTGAAGCTGGAACGACGTCAATTGGATGAATAATGTGGAAGTAAATGGAAAATGTAGAATGTGGATAATGTGCGGGTACGAAATCCGGAATTGTGGGTAAGGCATGAATTTTGGAACTGAAAAGCTGGAAGAGCTCATGATGGAACATATTGAAGTTGGAACGAAGTGAATCGGATGAAAAATGTGGAAGGAAATGTGAAATTTTGAATCACCCATTAAGAATACATGGGGAAAAATCGGATACGAAATCGGGAATTGCGGGTAACACGTGAATCGTGGGAATAAGAAAAATGGAAGCGCTGTAGGCGCGAATATTTGGAATCGTTTGAAATTGGAACGGAGTGAATCGGGTGAAAAATGTGGAAGGTGTGAAAAGCTCTTCCAGCTTTTCAGTTCCAAAATTCATGCCTTACCCACAATTCCCGATTTCGTACCCGAATATTTCCCACATTCTACATTTCACATTTACTTCGACATTTTTCATCCGATTGACGTCGTTTCAACTTCAATCTATTCCACCAATTCAAGCCATGAGCTCTTCCAGCTGTTCAGTTCCAAAATTCACGCCTTACCCACAATTCCCAATTTCGTACCCAAATATTTCCCACATTCTACATTTTCCATTTACTTCCACATTATTTATCCGATTGACTTCGTTCCAACTTCAATATATTCCAGCAATTCAAGCCATGAGCTCTTCCAGCTTTTCCGTTTCAAAATTCACGCCTTACCCACAATTCCCGATTTCGTACCCGCACATTACCCACATTCTACATTTTCCATTTACTTCCACATTATTCATCCAATTGACGTCGTTCCAGCATTTCAAGCCATTAGCTCTTCCAGCTTTTCAGTTCCAAAATTCACGCCTTGCCCACAATTCCCGATTTTGTACCCGAATATTTCCCACATTCTACATTTTCCATTTACTTCCACATTATTCATCCAATTGATGTCGTTCCAGCTTCAATATATTCCAGCATTTCAAGCCATTAGCTCTTCCAGCTTTTCAGTTCCAAAATTCACGCCTTGCCCACAATTCCCGATTTCGTACCCGAATATTTCCCACATTCTACATTTTCCATTTACTTACACATTATTCATCCGATTGTCTTCGTTCCAACTTCAATATATTCCAGCAATTCAAGCCATGAGCTCTTCCAGCTTTTCAGTTCCAAAATTCATGCCTTACCCACAATTCCCGATTTCGTACCCGAATATTTCCCACATTATACATTTCCCATTTACTTCGACATTTTTCATCCGATTGACGTCGTTCCAGCTTCAATATATTCCAGCAATTCAAGCCATGAGCTCTTCCAGCTTTTCAGTTCCAAAATTCACGCCTTACCCACAATTCACGATTTCGTACCCGAATATTTCCCACATTCTACATTTTTCATTTACTTCCACATTATTCATCTGATTGACTTCGTTCCAACTTCAATATATTCCAGCAATTCAAGCCATGAGCTCTTCCAGCTTTTCAGTTCCAAAATTCACGCCTTACCCACAATTCCCGATTTCGTACCCGCACATTACCCACATTCTACATTTTCCATTTACTTCCACATTATTCATCCAATTGATGTCGTTCCAGCTTCAATATATTCCAGCATTTCAAGCCATTAGCTCTTCCAGCTTTTCAGTTCCAAAATTCACGCCTTGCCCACAATTCCCGATTTCGTACCCGAATATTTCCCACATTCTACATTTTCCATTTACTTACACATTATTCATCCGATTGACGTCGTTCCAGCTTCAATATATTCCAGCAATTCAAGCCATGAGCTCTTCCAGCTTTTCAGTTCCAAAATTCATGCCTTACCCACAATTCCCGATTTCGTACCCGAATATTTCCCACATTCTACATTTTCCATTTACTTCCACATTATTTATCCGATTGACTTCGTTCCAACTTCAATATATTCCAGCAATTCAAGCCATGAGCTCTTCCAGCTTTTCCGTTTCAAAATTCACACCTTACCCACAATTCCCGATTTCGTACCCGCACATTACCCACATTCTACATTTTCCATTTACTTCCACATTATTCATCCAATTGACGTCGTTCCAGCATTTCAAGCCATTAGCTCTTCCAGCTTTTCAGTTCCAAAATTCACGCCTTGCCCACAATTCCCGATTTTGTACCCGAATATTTCCCACATTCTACATTTTCCATTTACTTCCACATTATTTATCCGATTGTCTTCGTTCCAACTTCAATATATTCCAGCAATTCAAGCCATG
Organism: Festucalex cinctus; assembly: GCF_051991245.1. Classification (NCBI taxonomy): domain Eukaryota; kingdom Metazoa; phylum Chordata; class Actinopteri; order Syngnathiformes; family Syngnathidae; genus Festucalex; species Festucalex cinctus. The sequence continues at coordinate 49,928,784 of NC_135411.1, forward strand.
AGCTCTTCCAGCTTTTCAGTTCCAAAATTCATGCCTTACCCACAATTCCCGATTTCGTACCCGAATATTTCCCACATTATACATTTCCCATTTACTTCGACATTTTTCATCCGATTGACGTCGTTCCAGCTTCAATATATTCCAGCAATTCAAGCCATGAGCTCTTCCAGCTTTTCTGTTCCAAAATTCACGCCTTACCCACAATTCACGATTTCGTACCCGAATATTTCCCACATTCTACATTTTTCATTTACTTCCACATTATTCATCTGATTGACTTCGTTCCAACTTCAATATATTCCAGCAATTCAAGCCATGAGCTCTTCCAGCTTTTCAGTTCCAAAATTCACGCCTTACCCACAATTCCCGATTTCGTACCCGCACATTACCCACATTCTACATTTTCCATTTACTTCCACATTATTCATCCAATTGATGTCGTTCCAGCTTCAATATATTCCAGCATTTCAAGCCATTAGCTCTTCCAGCTTTTCAGTTCCAAAATTCACGCCTTGCCCACAATTCCCAATTTCGTACCCGAATATTTCCCACATTCTACATTTTCCATTTACTTACACATTATTCATCCGATTGACGTCGTTCCAGCTTCAATATATTCCAGGAATTCAAGCCATGAACTCTTCCAGCTTTTCAGTTCCAAAATTCATGCCTTACCCACAATTCCCGATTTCGTACCCGAATATTTCCCACATTCTACATTTTCCATTTACTTCCACATTATTTATCCGATTGACTTCGTTCCAACTTCAATATATTCCAGGAATTCAAGCCATGAACTCTTCCAGCTTTTCAGTTCCAAAATTCACGCCTTACCCACAATTCCCGATTTCGTACCCGCACATTACCCACATTCTACATTTTCCATTTACTTCCACATTATTCATCCAATTGACGTCGTTCCAGCTTCAATATATTCCAGCATTTCAAGCCATTAGCTCTTCCAGCTTTTCAGTTCCAAAATTCACACCTTGCCCACAATTCTGGATTTCGTACCCGAATATTTCCCACATTCTATATTTCACATTTACTTCCACATTATTCATCCGATTGACTTCGTTCCAACTTCAATATATTCCAGCAATTCAAGCCATGAGCTCTTCCAGCTTTTCAGTTCCAAAATTCATGCCTTACCCACAATTCCCGATTTCGTACCCGAATATTTCCCACATTCTACATTTCACATTTACTTCGACATTTTTCATCCGATTGACGTCGTTTCAACTTCAATATATTCCACCAATTCAAGCCATGAGCTCTTCCAGCTTTTCAGTTCCAAAATTCACGCCTTACCACAATTCCCAATTTCTTACCCAAATATTTCCCACATTCTACATTTTCCATTTACTTCCACATTATTTATCCGATTGACTTCGTTCCAACTTCAATATATTCCACCATTTCACCTCATGAGCTCTTCCATCTTACCACCTAACTTACCACGCATGGCGGCCATTTTCCAACTTACCATGCACGCCGGCCATTTTAGACAAATGATATGCCCAGGTTTCTCGCCAACCTGGCCTCCCAAGGCGGTGGCCATTTTGGCCAATTGATTAGGTATGCGTGTGATTCTTGCCAGGATATTCCCCGACCTGAACAGGAAGTGACCAATATCAACAGGATGTGACCTCATATCAACAGGAAGTGACTTAATTTCAACAGGAAGTGACTTAATTTCAACAGGAAGTGACCTAAAATCAACAGGAAGTGACCTGATTTTAACAGGTAATGACCCGATTTCAACAGGAAGTGACCTGATTTTAACAGGAAGTGACCTCATATCAACAGGAAGTGACTTAAAATCAACAGGAAGTGACCCGATTTCAACAGGAAGTGACTTAATTTCAATAGGAAGTGACTTAGTTTCAATAGGAAGTGACCTAAAATCAACAGGAAGTGACCGGTTTTTAACAGGAAGTGACCCAATTTTGACAGGAAGTGACCTGATATTAACAGGAAGTGACCCAATTTCAACAGGAAGTGACCCGATTTCAACAGGAAGTGACCCGATTTCAACAGGAAGTGGCCTGAAATCAACAGGAAGTGAGCATGCTAGTGCTAAGTTAGCATGCTAATGCTAGCTAATGCTAATGCTAGCTGAACATGCTAATGCTATTGCTAGCTTAGCATGTTAATGCTAATGTTAGCTTATCATGCTAATGCTAATGTTAACTTAGCATGTGAATGCTAATGTTAGCTTAGCATGCTAATGCTAAGCTAGCATGCTAATGTTAATGTTAGATTAGCATGTTAATGCTAATGTTAGCTTAGCATGCCAATGCTAATGTTAGCTTAGCATGCTAATGCTAATGTTAGCATGCTAATGTTAGCTTAGCATGCTAATGCTAATGTTAGCTTAACATGCTAATGCTAATGTTAGCATGCCAATGCTAATGTTAGCTTAGAATGCTAATGTTAAGTTAGCATGCTAATGCTAATGTTAGCTTAGCATGCTAATGCTAAGTTAGCATATTAATGCTAATGTTAACTTAGCATGCTAATGCTAGCTTAGTATACTAATGCAAATGTGACCGGATTTCAACAGAGTGACTATTACTCCATTGCTTAAGTTTGCCACTCCTTACACCATTGCGACTCGATTCTACCCTCCTTACGTCATTGCTTACTTAATTCTTCTCACTTTACTCCATTGCTTACCCGATTACTTGCTACTTCCTCCATTTCTTACTTGATTTCTTCCTTATTTTCTTGTTTCTTGCTGATTTATTTTTACTTTTGTGGTATTTATCTTCCTTCAACTGCTTCTAGATTTCTGGATGAATTTAAACCATTCCAACTTCAGCATGTTAAGCTCATTCCATGTCATTCAGTATCATTCAACATCATTCAGCATCATTCAATATCATTCAATATCTTTCAATATCATTCATCATCATTCAACATTATTCCAAATCATTCCACAGGTATTCATTCAGCTCTCCAGCCTTCACACGCCATTTCCCCAGAAATGGCATTTCTAGTTCTTATTGTGTGAAGGCTGGAGGCCTTCACACATATGTTATTCTACACCATTCCCGTTATTCTTATTGTGTGAAGGCTGGAGGCCTTCACACATATGTTATTCTACACCATTCCCGTTATTCTTATTGTGTGAAGGCTGGAGGCCTTCACACATATGTTATTCTACACCATTCCCGTTATTCTTATTCTATTTTATTCCTCGCACTTTTTTGTCCAGTTTCTTCTTCCACATTTTTCACCCGATTCACTCCGTTCCAATTTCAAACGATTCCAAATATTCGCGCCTACAGCGCTTCCATTTTTCTTATTCCCACGATTCACGTGTTACCCGCAATTCCTGATTTCGTACCCGATTTTTCCCCATGTATTCTTAATGGGAGATTCAAAATTTCACATTTCCTTCCACAGTTTTCATCCGATTCACTTCGTTCCAACTTCAATATGTTCCATCATGAGCTCTTCCAGCTTTTCAGTTCCAAAATTCATGCCTTACCCACAATTCCCGATTTCGTACCCGAATATTTCCCACATTCTACATTTCACATTTACTTCGACATTTTTCATCCGATTGACGTCGTTTCAACTTCAATCTATTCCACCAATTCAAGCCATGAGCTCTTCCAGCTGTTCAGTTCCAAAATTCACGCCTTACCCACAATTCCCAATTTCGTACCCAAATATTTCCCACATTCTACATTTTCCATTTACTTCCACATTATTTATCCGATTGACTTCGTTCCAACTTCAATATATTCCAGCAATTCAAGCCATGAGCTCTTCCAGCTTTTCAGTTCCAAAATTCATGCCTTACCCACAATTCCCAATTTCGTACCCAAATATTTCCCACATTCTACATTTTCCATTTACTTACACATTATTCATCCGATTGACTTTGTTCCAACTTCAATATATTCCAGCAATTCAAGCCATGAGCTCTTCCAGCTTTTCAGTTCCAAAATTCATGCCTTACCCACAATTCCCGATTTCGTACCCGAATATTTCCCACATTATACATTTCACATTTACTTCGACATTTTTCATCCGATTGACGTCGTTTCAACTTCAATCTATTCCACCAATTCAAGCCATGAGCTCTTCCTGCTCTTCAGTTCCAAAATTCACGCCTTACCCACAATTCCCAATTTCGTGCCCAAATATTTCCCACATTCTACATTTTCCATTTACTTCCACATTATTTATCCGATTGACTTCGTTCTAACTTCAATATATTCCAGCAATTCAAGCCATGAGCTCTTCCAGCTTTTCAGTTCCAAAATTCATGCCTTACCCACAATTCCCGATTTCGTACCCGAATATTTCCCACATTCTACATTTCACATTTACTTCGACATTTTTTATCCGATTGACGTTGTTTCAACTTCAATATATTCCACCAATTCAAGCCATGAGCTCTTCCAGCTTTTCAGTTCCAAAATTCCCGCCTTACCCACAATTCCCAATTTCGTACCCAAATATTTCCCACATTCTACATATTCCATTTACTTCCACATTATTTATCCGATTGACTTCGTTCCAACTTCAATATATTCCACCATTTCACGTCATGAGCTCTTCCATCTTACCACCTAACTTACCACGTATGGCGGCCATTTTCCAACTTACCATGCACGGCGGCCATTTTAGACAAATGATATGCCCAGGTTTCTCGCCAACCTGGCCTCCCAAGGCCATTTTGGCCAATTGATTAGGTATGCGTGTGATTCTTGCCAGGATATTCCCCGACCTGAACAGGAAGTGACCAATATCAACAGGAAGTGACCTCATATCAACAGGAAGTGACCTAAAATCAACAGGAAGTGACCTGATTTTAACAGGAAATGACCCGATTTCAACAGGAAGTGACCTGATTTTAACAGGAAGTGACCTCATATCAACAGGAAGTGACTTAAAATCAACAGGAAGTGACCCGATTTCAACAGGAAGTGACTTAATTTCAACAGGAAGTGGCCTAAAATCAACAGGAAGTGACCTGTTTTTAACAGGAAGTGACCCGATTTCAACAGGAAGTGACCCAATTTTGACAAGAAGTGACCTGATATCAACAGGAAGTGACCCAATTTCAACAGGAAGTGACCCAATTTTGACAGGAAGTGACCTGATATCAACAGGAAGTGACCCAATTTCAACAGGAAGTGACCCGATTTCAACAGGAAGTGGCCTGAAATCAACAGGAAGTGAGCATGCTAGTGCTAAGTTAGCATGCTAATGCTAGCTAATGCTAATGCTAGCTGAACATGCTAATGCTATTGCTAGCTTAGCATGCTAATGCTAATGTTAGCTCAGCATGCTAGTGCTAATGCTAGCTTAGCATGTGAATGCTAATGTTAGCTTAGCATGTTAATGCTAAGTTAGCATGCTAATGCTAATGTTAGCTTAGCATGTTAATGCTAGGTTAACATGCTAATGCTACTGTTAGCTTAGCATGCTAATGCTAAGTTAGCATGCTAATGTTAATGCTAAGTTAGCATGCTAATGCTAATGTTAACTTAGCATGCTAATGCTAATGTTAACTTAGCATGCTAATGCTAATGTTAGCTTAGAATGCTAGTGCTAATGTTAGCATACTAATGCTAGCTAATGCTAATGCTAGCTGAACATGCTAATGCTATTGCTAGCTTAGCATGCTAATGCTAATGTTAGCTCAGCATGCTAATGCTAATGTTAGCTTAGCATGTGAATGCTAATGTTAGCTTAGCATGCTAATGCTAATGTTAGCTTAGCATGCTAATGCTAATGTTAGCTTAGCATGTTAATGCTAAGTTAGCATGCTAATGCTAATGTTAGCTTAGCATGCTAATGCTAATGCTAAGTTAGCATGCTAATGCTAATGCTAGCATGCTAATGCTAATGTTAGCTTAGCATGCTAATGCTAATGTTAGCATGCTAATGTTAGCATGCTAATGCTAATGTTAGCTTAGCATGCCAATGCTAATGTTAGCTTAGAATGCTAGTGCTAATGTTAGCATGCTAATGCTAATGTTAGCTTAGCATGCTAATGCTAATGCTAAGTTAGCATGCTAATGCTAATGCTAGCATGCTAATGCTAATGTTAGCTTAGCATGCTAATGCTAATGTTAGCATGCTAATGTTAGCATGCTAATGCTAATGTTAGCTTAGCATGCCAATGCTAATGTTAGCTTAGAATGCTAGTGCTAATGTTAGCATGCTAATGCTAATGTTAGCTTAGCATGCTAATGCTAAGTTAGCATATTAATGCTAATGTTTACTTAGCATGCTAATGCTAGCTTAGTAGACTAATGCAAATGTAACCTGATTTCAACAGAGTGACTATTACTCCATTGCTTAAGTTTGCCACTCCTTACACCATTGCGACTCGATTCTACCCTCCTTACTTCATTGCTTACTTAATTCTTCTCACTTTACTCCATTGCTTACCCGATTACTTGCTACTTCCTCCATTTCTTACTTGATTCCTTCCTTGTTTTCATGTTTCTTGCTGATTTATTTTTACTTTTGTGGTATTTATCTTCCTTCAACTGCTTCTAGATTTCTGGATGAATTTAAACCATTCCAACTTCAGCATGTTAAGCTCATTCCATGTCATTCAGTATCATTCAACATCATTCAATATCATTCAATATCTTTCAATATCTTTCAATATCATTCATCATCATTCAACATGATTCCAAATCATTCCACAGGTATTCATTCAGCTCTCCAGCCTTCACACGCCATTTCCCCAGAAATGGCATTTCTAGTTATTATTCTTATTCTTATATTTTATTCCTCGCACTTTTTTGTCCAGTTTCTTCTTCCACATTTTTCACCCGATTCACTCCGTTCCAATTTCAAACGATTCCAAATATTCGCGCCTAGAGCGCTTCCATTTTTCTTATTCCCACGATTCACGTGTTACCCGCAATTCCCGATTTCGTACCCGATTTTTCCCCATGTATTCTTAATGGGAGATTCAAAATTTCACATTTCCTTCCACAGTTTTCATCCGATTCACTTCGTTCCAACTTCAATATGTTCCATCATGAGCTCTTCCAGCTTTTCAGTTCCAAAATTCACGCCTTACCCACAATTCACGATTTCGTACCCGAATATTTCCCACATTCTACATTTTTCATTTACTTCCACATTATTCATCCGATTGACTTCGTTCCAACTTCAATATATTCCAGCATTTCAAGCCATTAGCTCTTCCAGCTTTTCAGTTCCAAAATTCACACCTTGCCCACAATTCCGGATTTCGTACCCGAATATTTCCCACATTCTACATTTCACATTTACTTCGACATTTTTCATCCGATTGACGTTGTTTCAACTTCAATATATTCCAGCAATTCAAGCCATGAGCTCTTCCAGCTTTTCAGTTCCAAAATTCATGCCTTACCCACAATTCCCGATTTCGTACCCGAATATTTCCCACATTCTACATTTCACATTTACTTCGACATTTTTCATCCGATTGACGTTGTTTCAACTTCAATATATTCCACCAATTCAAGCCATGAGCTCTTCCAGCTTTTCAGTTCCAAAATTCCCGCCTTACCCACAATTCCCAATTTCGTACCCAAATATTTCCCACATTCTACATTTTCCATTTACTTCCACATTATTTATCCGATTGACTTCGTTCCAACTTCAATATATTCCACCATTTCACGTCATGAGCTCTTCCATCTTACCACCTAATTTACCACGTATGGCGGCCATTTTCCAACTTACCATGCACGGCGGCCATTTTAGACAAATGATATGCCCAGGTTTCTCGCCAACCTGGCCTCCCAAGGCGGTGGCCATTTTGGCCAATTGATTAGGTATGCGTGTGATTCTTGCCAGGATATTCCCCGACCTGAACAGGAAGTGACCAATATCAACAGGAAGTGACCTCACATCAACAGGAAGTGACCTAAAATCAACAGGAAGTGACCTGATTTTAACAGGAAATGACCCGATTTCAACAGGAAGTGACCTGATTTTAACAGGAAGTGACCTCATATCAACAGGAAGTGACTTAAAATCAACAGGAAGTGACCTCATATCAACAGGAAGTGACTTAAAATCAACAGGAAGTGACCCGATTTCAACAGGAAGTGACTTAATTTCAACAGGAAGTGGCCTAAAATCAACAGGAAGTGACCTGTTTTTAACAGGAAGTGACTAGATTTTAACAGGAAGTGACCCGATTTCAACAGGAAGTGACCTGATATCAACAGGAAGTGACCCAATTTCAACAGGAAGTGACCCAATTTTGACAGGAAGTGACATAATATCAACAGGAAGTGACCCAATTTCAACAGGAAGTGACCCGATTTCAACAGGAAGTGACCCGATTTCAACAGGAAGTGGCCTGAAATCAACAGGAAGTGAGCATGCTAGTGCTAAGTTAGCATGCTAATGCTAGCTAATGCTAATGCTAGCTGAACATGCTAATGCTATTGCTAGCTTAGCATGCTCATGCTAATGTTAGCTCAGCATGCTAATGCTAATGTTAGCTTAGCATGTGAATGCTAATGTTAGCTTAGCATGCTAATGCTAATGTTAGCTTAGCATGCTAATGCTAATGTTAGCTTAGCATGTTAATGCTAAGTTAGCATGCTAATGCTAATGTTAGCTTAGCATGCTAATGCTAATGCTAAGTTAGCATGCTAATGCTAATGCTAGCATGCTAATGCTAATGTTAGCTTAGCATGCTAATGCTAATGTTAGCATGCTAATGTTAGCATGCTAATGCTAATGTTAGCTTAGCATGCCAATGCTAATGTTAGCTTAGAATGCTAGTGCTAATGTTAGCATGCTAATGCTAATGTTAGCTTAGCATGCTAATGCTAAGTTAGCATATTAATGCTAATGTTTACTTAGCATGCTAATGCTAGCTTAGTAGACTAATGCAAATGTAACCTGATTTCAACAGAGTGACTATTACTCCATTGCTTAAGTTTGCCACTCCTTACACCATTGCGACTCGATTCTACCCTCCTTACTTCATTGCTTACTTAATTCTTCTCACTTTACTCCATTGCTTACCCGATTACTTGCTACTTCCTCCATTTCTTACTTGATTCCTTCCTTGTTTTCATGTTTCTTGCTGATTTATTTTTACTTTTGTGGTATTTATCTTCCTTCAACTGCTTCTAGATTTCTGGATGAATTTAAACCATTCCAACTTCAGCATGTTAAGCTCATTCCATGTCATTCAGTATCATTCAACATCATTCAATATCATTCAATATCTTTCAATATCTTTCAATATCATTCATCATCATTCAACATGATTCCAAATCATTCCACAGGTATTCATTCAGCTCTCCAGCCTTCACACGCCATTTCCCCAGAAATGGCATTTCTAGTTATTATTCTTATTCTTATATTTTATTCCTCGCACTTTTTTGTCCAGTTTCTTCTTCCACATTTTTCACCCGATTCACTCCGTTCCAATTTCAAACGATTCCAAATATTCGCGCCTAGAGCGCTTCCATTTTTCTTATTCCCACGATTCACGTGTTACCCGCAATTCCCGATTTCGTACCCGATTTTTCCCCATGTATTCTTAATGGGAGATTCAAAATTTCACATTTCCTTCCACAGTTTTCATCCGATTCACTTCGTTCCAACTTCAATATGTTCCATCATGAGCTCTTCCAGCTTTTCAGTTCCAAAATTCACGCCTTACCCACAATTCACGATTTCGTACCCGAATATTTCCCACATTCTACATTTTTCATTTACTTCCACATTATTCATCCGATTGACTTCGTTCCAACTTCAATATATTCCAGCATTTCAAGCCATTAGCTCTTCCAGCTTTTCAGTTCCAAAATTCACACCTTGCCCACAATTCCGGATTTCGTACCCGAATATTTCCCACATTCTACATTTCACATTTACTTCGACATTTTTCATCCGATTGACGTTGTTTCAACTTCAATATATTCCAGCAATTCAAGCCATGAGCTCTTCCAGCTTTTCAGTTCCAAAATTCATGCCTTACCCACAATTCCCGATTTCGTACCCGAATATTTCCCACATTCTACATTTCACATTTACTTCGACATTTTTCATCCGATTGACGTTGTTTCAACTTCAATATATTCCACCAATTCAAGCCATGAGCTCTTCCAGCTTTTCAGTTCCAAAATTCCCGCCTTACCCACAATTCCCAATTTCGTACCCAAATATTTCCCACATTCTACATTTTCCATTTACTTCCACATTATTTATCCGATTGACTTCGTTCCAACTTCAATATATTCCACCATTTCACGTCATGAGCTCTTCCATCTTACCACCTAATTTACCACGTATGGCGGCCATTTTCCAACTTACCATGCACGGCGGCCATTTTAGACAAATGATATGCCCAGGTTTCTCGCCAACCTGGCCTCCCAAGGCGGTGGCCATTTTGGCCAATTGATTAGGTATGCGTGTGATTCTTGCCAGGATATTCCCCGACCTGAACAGGAAGTGACCAATATCAACAGGAAGTGACCTCACATCAACAGGAAGTGACCTAAAATCAACAGGAAGTGACCTGATTTTAACAGGAAATGACCCGATTTCAACAGGAAGTGACCTGATTTTAACAGGAAGTGACCTCATATCAACAGGAAGTGACTTAAAATCAACAGGAAGTGACCTCATATCAACAGGAAGTGACTTAAAATCAACAGGAAGTGACCCGATTTCAACAGGAAGTGACTTAATTTCAACAGGAAGTGGCCTAAAATCAACAGGAAGTGACCTGTTTTTAACAGGAAGTGACTAGATTTTAACAGGAAGTGACCCGATTTCAACAGGAAGTGACCTGATATCAACAGGAAGTGACCCAATTTCAACAGGAAGTGACCCAATTTTGACAGGAAGTGACATAATATCAACAGGAAGTGACCCAATTTCAACAGGAAGTGACCCGATTTCAACAGGAAGTGACCCGATTTCAACAGGAAGTGGCCTGAAATCAACAGGAAGTGAGCATGCTAGTGCTAAGTTAGCATGCTAATGCTAGCTAATGCTAATGCTAGCTGAACATGCTAATGCTATTGCTAGCTTAGCATGCTCATGCTAATGTTAGCTCAGCATGCTAATGCTAATGTTAGCTTAGCATGTGAATGCTAATGTTAGCTTAGCATGCTAATGCTAATGTTAGCTTAGCATGCTAATGCTAAGTTAGCATGCTAATGCTAATGTTAGCTTAGCATGTTAATGCTAAGTTAGCATACTAATGCTAATGTTAGCTTAGCATGCTAATGCTAATGTTAGCTTAGCATGCTAATGCTAATGTTAGCTTAGCATGCTAATGCTAATGTTAGCATGCTAATGCTAATGTTAGCTTAGCATGCCAATGCTAATGTTAGCTTAGAATGCTAATGCTAAGTTAGCATGCTAATGCTAATGTTAGCTTAGCATGCTAATGCCAAGTTAGCATATTAATGCTTATGTTAACTTAGCATGCTAATGCTAGCTTAGTATACTAATGCAAATGTGACCTGATTTCAACAGAGTGACTATTACTCCATTGCTTAAGTTTGCCACTCCTTACACCATTGCGACTCGATTCTACCCTCCTTACTTCATTGCTTACTTAATTCTTCTCACTTTACTCCATTGCTTACCCGATTACTTGCTACTTCCTCCATTTCTTACTTGATTCCTTCCTTGTTTTCATGATTCTTGCTGATTTATTTTTACTTTTGTGGTATTTATCTTCCTTCAACTGCTTCTAGATTTCTGGATGAATTTAAACCATTCCAACTTCAGCATGTTAAGCTCATTCCATGTCATTCAGTATCATTCAACATCATTCAATATCATTCAATATCTTTCAATATCTTTCAATATCTTTCAATATCATTCATCATCATTCAACATTATTCCAAATCATTCCACAGGTATTCATTCAGCTCTCCAGCCTTCACACGCCATTTCCCCAGAAATGGCATTTCTAGTTGTGTGAAGGCTGGAGGCCTTCACACATATGTTATTCTACACCATTCCCGTTATTCTTATTGTGTGAAGGCTGGAGGCCTTCACACATATGTTATTCTACACCATTCCCGTTATTCTTATTGTGTGAAGGCTGGAGGCCTTCACACATATGTTATTCTACACCATTCCCGTTATTCTTATTATTATTATTGTGTGAAGGCTGGAGGCCTTCACACATATGTTATTCTACACCATTCCCGTTATTCTTATTATTATTATTATTCTTATTATTCTTATATTTTATTCCTCGCACTTTTTTGTCCTTCTTCTACTTCCACATTTTTCACCCGATTCACTCCGTTCCAATTTCAAACGATTCCAAATATTCGTGCCTACATCGCTTCCATTTTTCTTATTCCCACGATTCACGTGTTACCCGCAATTCCCGATTTCGTACCCGATTTTTCCCCATGTATTCTTAATGGGAGATTCAAAATTTCACATTTCCTTCCACAATTTTCATCCGATTCACTTCGTTCCAAGTTCAATATGTTCCATCATGAGCTTTTCAGTTCCAAAATTCACGCCTTACCCACAATTCACGATTTCGTACCCGAATATTTCCTACATTCTACATTTTTCATTTACTTCCACATTATTCATCCGATTGACTTCGTTCCAACTTCAATATATTCCAGCAATTCAAGCAATGAGCTCTTCCAGCTTTTCAGTTCCAAAATTCACGCCTTACCCACAATTCCCGATTTCGTACCCGCATATTACCCACATTCTACATTTTCCATTTACTTCCACATTATTCATCCAATTGACGTTGTTCCAGCTTCAATATATTCCACAATTTCAAGCCATTAGCTCTTCCAGCTTTTCAGTTCCAAAATTCACGCCTTGCCCACAATTCCCGATTTCGTACCCGAATATTTCCCACATTCTACATTTTCCATTTACTTACACATTATTCATCCGATTGACGTCGTTCCAGCTTCAATATAGTCCAGCAATTCAAGCCATGAGTTCTTCCAGCTTTTCAGTTCCAAAATTCACACCTTGCCCACAATTCCGGAATTCGTACCCGAATATTTCCCACATTCTATATTTCACATTTACTTCCACATTATCCATCCGACTGACTTCGTTCCAACTTCAATATATTCCAGCAATTCAAGCCATGAGCTCTTCCAGCTTTTCAGTTCCAAAATTCATGCCTTACCCACAATTCACGATTTCGTACCCGAATTTTTCCCAAATTCTACATTTCACATTTACTTCCACATTTTTCATCCGATTGACGTCGTTTCAACTTCAATATATTCCACCAATTCAAGCCATGAGCTCTTCCAGCTTTTCAGTTCCAAAATTCACGCCTTACCCACAATTCCCAATTTCGTACCCAAATATTTCCCACATTCTACATTTTCCATTTATTTCCACATTATTTATCCGATTGACTTTGTTCCAACTTCAATATATTCCACAATTTCAAGCCATTAGCTCTTCCAGCTTTTCAGTTCCAAAATTCACGCCTTGCCCACAATTCCCGATTTCGTACCCGAATATTTCCCACATTCTACATTTTCCATTTACTTACACATTATTCATCCGATTGACGTCGTTCCAGCTTCAATATATTCCAGGAATTCAAGCCATGAACTCTTCCAGCTTTTCAGTTCCAAAATTCATGCCTTACCCACAATTCCCGATTTCGTACCCGAATATTTCCCACATTCTACATTTTCCATTTACTTCCACATTATTTATCCGATTGACTTCGTTCCAACTTCAATATATTCCAGGAATTCAAGCCATGAACTCTTCCGGCTTTTCAGTTCCAAAATTCACGCCTTACCCACAATTCCCGATTTCGTACCCGCACATTACCCACATTCTACATTTTCCATTTACTTCCACATTATTCATCCAATTGACGTCGTTCCAGCTTCAATATATTCCAGCATTTCAAGCCATTAGCTCTTCCAGCTTTTCAGTTCCAAAATTCACACCTTGCCCACAATTCTGGATTTCGTACCCGAATATTTCCCACATTCTATATTTCACATTTACTTCCACATTATTCATCCGATTGACTTCGTTCCAACTTCAATATATTCCAGCAATTCAAGCCATGAGCTCTTCCAGCTTTTCAGTTCCAAAATTCATGCCTTACCCACAATTCCCGATTTCGTACCCGAATATTTCCCACATTCTACATTTCACATTTACTTCGACATTTTTCATCCGATTGACGTCGTTTCAACTTCAATATATTCCACCAATTCAAGCCATGAGCTCTTCCAGCTTTTCAGTTCCAAAATTCACGCCTTACCACAATTCCCAATTTCTTACCCAAATATTTCCCACATTCTACATTTTCCATTTACTTCCACATTATTTATCCGATTGACTTCGTTCCAACTTCAATATATTCCACCATTTCACCTCATGAGCTCTTCCATCTTACCACCTAACTTACCACGCATGGCGGCCATTTTCCAACTTACCATGCACGCCGGCCATTTTAGACAAATGATATGCCCAGGTTTCTCGCCAACCTGGCCTCCCAAGGCGGTGGCCATTTTGGCCAATTGATTAGGTATGCGTGTGATTCTTGCCAGGATATTCCCCGACCTGAACAGGAAGTGACCAATATCAACAGGATGTGACCTCATATCAACAGGAAGTGACTTAATTTCAACAGGAAGTGACTTAATTTCAACAGGAAGTGACCTAAAATCAACAGGAAGTGACCTGATTTTAACAGGAAGTGACCTCATATCAACAGGAAGTGACTTAAAATCAACAGGAAGTGACCCGATTTCAACAGGAAGTGACTTAATTTCAATAGGAAGTGACTTAGTTTCAACAGGAAGTGACCTAAAATCAACAGGAAGTGACCGGTTTTTAACAGGAAGTGACCCAATTTTGACAGGAAGTGACCTGATATTAACAGGAAGTGACCCAATTTCAACAGGAAGTGACCCGATTTCAACAGGAAGTGACCCGATTTCAACAGGAAGTGGCCTGAAATCAACAGGAAGTGAGCATGCTAGTGCTAAGTTAGCATGCTAATGCTAGCTAATGCTAATGCTAGCTGAACATGCTAATGCTATTGCTAGCTTTGCATGTTAATGCTAATGTTAGCTTATCATGCTAATGCTAAGCTAGCATGCTAATGTTAATGTTAGATTAGCATGTTAATGCTAATGTTAGCTTAGCATGCTAATGCTAATGTTAGCATGCTAATGCTAATGTTAGCTTAGCATGCTAATGCTAATGTTAGCTTAACATGCTAATGCTAATGTTAGCATGCCAATGCTAATGTTAGCTTAGAATGCTAATGTTAAGTTAGCATGCTAATGCTAATGTTAGCTTAGCATGCTAATGCTAAGTTAGCATATTAATGCTAATGTTAACTTAGCATGCTAATGCTAGCTTAGTATACTAATGCAAATGTGACCGGATTTCAACAGAGTGACTATTACTCCATTGCTTAAGTTTGCCACTCCTTACACCATTGCGACTCGATTCTACCCTCCTTACGTCATTGCTTACTTAATTCTTCTCACTTTACTCCATTGCTTACCCGATTACTTGCTACTTCCTCCATTTCTTACTTGATTTCTTCCTTATTTTCTTGTTTCTTGCTGATTTATTTTTACTTTTGTGGTATTTATCTTCCTTCAACTGCTTCTAGATTTCTGGATGAATTTAAACCATTCCAACTTCAGCATGTTAAGCTCATTCCATGTCATTCAGTATCATTCAACATCATTCAGCATCATTCAATATCATTCAATATCTTTCAATATCATTCATCATCATTCAACATTATTCCAAATCATTCCACAGGTATTCATTCAGCTCTCCAGCCTTCACACGCCATTTCCCCAGAAATGGCATTTCTAGTTCTTATTGTGTGAAGGCTGGAGGCCTTCACACATATGTTATTCTACACCATTCCCGTTATTCTTATTGTGTGAAGGCTGGAGGCCTTCACACATATGTTATTCTACACCATTCCCGTTATTCTTATTGTGTGAAGGCTGGAGGCCTTCACACATATGTTATTCTACACCATTCCCGTTATTCTTATTCTATTTTATTCCTCGCACTTTTTTGTCCAGTTTCTTCTTCCACATTTTTCACCCGATTCACTCCGTTCCAATTTCAAACGATTCCAAATATTCGCGCCTACAGCGCTTCCATTTTTCTTATTCCCACGATTCACGTGTTACCCGCAATTCCTGATTTCGTACCCGATTTTTCCCCATGTATTCTTAATGGGAGATTCAAAATTTCACATTTCCTTCCACAGTTTTCATCCGATTCACTTCGTTCCAACTTCAATATGTTCCATCATGAGCTCTTCCAGCTTTTCAGTTCCAAAATTCATGCCTTACCCACAATTCCCGATTTCGTACCCGAATATTTCCCACATTCTACATTTCACATTTACTTCGACATTTTTCATCCGATTGACGTCGTTTCAACTTCAATCTATTCCACCAATTCAAGCCATGAGCTCTTCCAGCTGTTCAGTTCCAAAATTCACGCCTTACCCACAATTCCCAATTTCGTACCCAAATATTTCCCACATTCTACATTTTCCATTTACTTCCACATTATTTATCCGATTGACTTCGTTCCAACTTCAATATATTCCAGCAATTCAAGCCATGAGCTCTTCCAGCTTTTCAGTTCCAAAATTCATGCCTTACCCACAATTCCCAATTTCGTACCCAAATATTTCCCACATTCTACATTTTCCATTTACTTACACATTATTCATCCGATTGACTTTGTTCCAACTTCAATATATTCCAGCAATTCAAGCCATGAGCTCTTCCAGCTTTTCAGTTCCAAAATTCATGCCTTACCCACAATTCCCGATTTCGTACCCGAATATTTCCCACATTATACATTTCACATTTACTTCGACATTTTTCATCCGATTGACGTCGTTTCAACTTCAATCTATTCCACCAATTCAAGCCATGAGCTCTTCCTGCTCTTCAGTTCCAAAATTCACGCCTTACCCACAATTCCCAATTTCGTGCCCAAATATTTCCCACATTCTACATTTTCCATTTACTTCCACATTATTTATCCGATTGACTTCGTTCTAACTTCAATATATTCCAGCAATTCAAGCCATGAGCTCTTCCAGCTTTTCAGTTCCAAAATTCATGCCTTACCCACAATTCCCGATTTCGTACCCGAATATTTCCCACATTCTACATTTCACATTTACTTCGACATTTTTTATCCGATTGACGTTGTTTCAACTTCAATATATTCCACCAATTCAAGCCATGAGCTCTTCCAGCTTTTCAGTTCCAAAATTCCCGCCTTACCCACAATTCCCAATTTCGTACCCAAATATTTCCCACATTCTACATATTCCATTTACTTCCACATTATTTATCCGATTGACTTCGTTCCAACTTCAATATATTCCACCATTTCACGTCATGAGCTCTTCCATCTTACCACCTAACTTACCACGTATGGCGGCCATTTTCCAACTTACCATGCACGGCGGCCATTTTAGACAAATGATATGCCCAGGTTTCTCGCCAACCTGGCCTCCCAAGGCCATTTTGGCCAATTGATTAGGTATGCGTGTGATTCTTGCCAGGATATTCCCCGACCTGAACAGGAAGTGACCAATATCAACAGGAAGTGACCTCATATCAACAGGAAGTGACCTAAAATCAACAGGAAGTGACCTGATTTTAACAGGAAATGACCCGATTTCAACAGGAAGTGACCTGATTTTAACAGGAAGTGACCTCATATCAACAGGAAGTGACTTAAAATCAACAGGAAGTGACCCGATTTCAACAGGAAGTGACTTAATTTCAACAGGAAGTGGCCTAAAATCAACAGGAAGTGACCTGTTTTTAACAGGAAGTGACCCGATTTCAACAGGAAGTGACCCAATTTTGACAAGAAGTGACCTGATATCAACAGGAAGTGACCCAATTTCAACAGGAAGTGACCCAATTTTGACAGGAAGTGACCTGATATCAACAGGAAGTGACCCAATTTCAACAGGAAGTGACCCGATTTCAACAGGAAGTGGCCTGAAATCAACAGGAAGTGAGCATGCTAGTGCTAAGTTAGCATGCTAATGCTAGCTAATGCTAATGCTAGCTGAACATGCTAATGCTATTGCTAGCTTAGCATGCTAATGCTAATGTTAGCTCAGCATGCTAGTGCTAATGCTAGCTTAGCATGTGAATGCTAATGTTAGCTTAGCATGTTAATGCTAAGTTAGCATGCTAATGCTAATGTTAGCTTAGCATGTTAATGCTAGGTTAACATGCTAATGCTACTGTTAGCTTAGCATGCTAATGCTAAGTTAGCATGCTAACGTTAATGCTAAGTTAACATGCTAATGCTAATGTTAACTTAGCATGCTAATGCTAATGTTAACTTAGCATGCTAATGCTAATGTTAGCTTAGAATGCTAGTGCTAATGTTAGCATACTAATGCTAGCTAATGCTAATGCTAGCTGAACATGCTAATGCTATTGCTAGCTTAGCATGCTAATGCTAATGTTAGCTCAGCATGCTAATGCTAATGTTAGCTTAGCATGTGAATGCTAATGTTAGCTTAGCATGCTAATGCTAATGTTAGCTTAGCATGCTAATGCTAATGTTAGCTTAGCATGTTAATGCTAAGTTAGCATGCTAATGCTAATGTTAGCTTAGCATGCTAATGCTAATGCTAAGTTAGCATGCTAATGCTAATGCTAAGTTAGCATGCTAATGCTAATGCTAGCATGCTAATGCTAATGTTAGCTTAGCATGCTAATGCTAATGTTAGCATGCTAATGTTAGCATGCTAATGCTAATGTTAGCTTAGCATGCCAATGCTAATGTTAGCTTAGAATGCTAGTGCTAATGTTAGCATGCTAATGCTAATGTTAGCTTAGCATGCTAATGCTAAGTTAGCATATTAATGCTAATGTTTACTTAGCATGCTAATGCTAGCTTAGTAGACTAATGCAAATGTAACCTGATTTCAACAGAGTGACTATTACTCCATTGCTTAAGTTTGCCACTCCTTACACCATTGCGACTCGATTCTACCCTCCTTACTTCATTGCTTACTTAATTCTTCTCACTTTACTCCATTGCTTACCCGATTACTTGCTACTTCCTCCATTTCTTACTTGATTCCTTCCTTGTTTTCATGTTTCTTGCTGATTTATTTTTACTTTTGTGGTATTTATCTTCCTTCAACTGCTTCTAGATTTCTGGATGAATTTAAACCATTCCAACTTCAGCATGTTAAGCTCATTCCATGTCATTCAGTATCATTCAACATCATTCAATATCATTCAATATCTTTCAATATCTTTCAATATCATTCATCATCATTCAACATGATTCCAAATCATTCCACAGGTATTCATTCAGCTCTCCAGCCTTCACACGCCATTTCCCCAGAAATGGCATTTCTAGTTAGGGCCCGAGCAGCGACCGCTGCGAGGTCCCTATTGTTTTTCAAGGAATTCTTATTATTAGGGCCCGAGCAGCGGCGGCGGCGGTGCCGCTGCGAGGCCCTATTGTTTTTGTAGGAATTCTTCTTATTAGGGCCCGAGCAGCGGCGGCGGCGGTGCCGCTGCGAGGCCCTATTGTTTTTGTAGGAATTCTTCTTATTATTATTATTCTTATTATTATTCTTCTCCGCAAACAATCGCATTTTTGAGACGCTAAACGTGAACGAAAACTCACCAAACTTTACACGCACATCAGGCCTGGCGAAAAATTTGATATTTTAAAGTCGCCATACATGATAACAGAAAAATGGCTCCATAGCGCCACCTACATAGGTAAACGGATCCCTGTCCCGCTACGATTGTCCTATGGCGACGAAAATTGTGTGGCACCCGTAGCACATCCAGATGAACAAAAACCTCTTTGATGTGTGTACCCTAAAATAGACAGAAAGTGAGGTATGATCATCTGACTGTCCAATTTTGGCCCAGTTTTGCACATTTACAGGGGTCATACTTTTGCCCGCTTCTCCTACACGGTTAACCCGATTAACTTCAAACTTGGGATGGACCATCTCAACACCTGGGACAACATCATTGTAAAAAATCTAAAGTTTTTGATATACTATATGACGTCGGCGACGCATCAAATTTAGAGTTTAAAAATTCTTACTTCATGAAGCATTGCCGGTTGTACGTTTAATCTAGAGCTACGAAAATTTGTACACATATGTAACAGGCTATGACCTACAAAAAACTCTTTTTGAACCATATGCTAAACCTCACAGGAAGTCCGCCATTTTGATTTATTTTGGAACGTGTTGCCATTTTTTTGGCCATTTCATTGGGGTCTTATTTTAACGAACTCCTCCTACAGTGTTTATCCGATCATCTTCAAACTTGGTGTGATTCATCTTAAGATGTTGAAGATGAAAAGTTATTGAAAGCTTTGTATTTCGTCGCACGCTGTTGTCATGGCATGCACTGTTTGCAAAGGAAAAAAAATATCCTTAAAGAAGCATTGCCAGTTGTACGAAGCAGCTAGAGCTACGAAAATTTGTAGACATATGTAACAGCCCAAGATGTACAAAAAAGTCTCTTGGTGCCCTGTGCTAAACCCAACAGGAAGTCCCCCAGGGGCCGGGCATCACATTTTAAGCTAAAAAACTCCTCTTTAACAAAGCATACCCGGCTGTACGTTTCACCTAGAGTTACCAAAATTTGTAGAGGTATATAACAGCCCTCGAGGTACAAAAAACTCTTTTTGAACCATATGCTAAACCTAACAGGATGTCCGCCATTTTTATTTACTTTGGAATGTGTTGCCATTTTTTGGGCCATTTCATAGGGGTCATATTTTAACGAACTCCTCCTACAGAGTTTATCCGATCATCTTCAAACTTGGTGTGACTCATCTTAAGATGTTGAGGATGAAAAGTTATTGAAAGCTCTTTATTTCGTCGCACGCTGTTGTCGTGGCATGCACTTTTTGCAAAGGAAAAAAATCCCTCTTAATGAAGCATTCCCAGTTGTACGAAGTAGCTAGAGCTACAAAAAATTGTAGACATATGTAACAGCCCACAGTGTACAAAAAAGTCTCTTGGTGCCATGTGCTAAACCCAACAGGAAGTCCCCCAGGGGCCGGGCATCACATTTTGAGCTAGAAAACTCCTCTTTAACGAAGCATTCCCGGTTGTACGTTTCACCTAGCGCGATGATAATTTGCAGGCATACATAAGAGCCCACGATGTACAAAAAAGTCTCTTGGAACCATGTGCTAAACCAAACAGGAAGTCCGCCATTTTGATTTATGATGGGATTTGTTGCCATTTTTTGTGGCCTTTTTCAGGGGTCATATTTTAACGAACCCCTCCTACAAAATTTATCCGACTGTCTTCAAACTTGGTATGTTTCATCTTAAGATGTTTAAGATGCAAAGTTATCGAAAGTTATTTATTTTGTCGCACGCCGTTGTCATGGCGATGCATTGTTTGCCAAGTAAAATGCTGCTTTTTTGTTTTGGTCTAAACATGTGCAAAAACTCATGAAACTTTACACACACATCAGGCTTGTCATCAGCATGAATATTTTAGAGATTTCTTATTAAATTTGCAATAAATGCTTCAATAGCGCCCTCTAGACATTTTTATGAAGTCTTTCCGATTATATGATTCAGCTAGATGTGTGAATATTGGCAGGCATGCCTAATATATTCAAAAAGTATTCTATATAGCCATGTGCCAATCCATTTTGATTTTATTTTGTTAATTGTGCATCATTTTTGGCCTTTCCATGAAACTTTACAAACACAAAGCATGGAAAAAACGTTTAAAATTTAGATGGTTTCCTATTTGACAGTACCCCAACATGCCAGTACCCCGACGTGCAAATACCCCAACGTGGCCCGGGTTGCGAGGGCCCTTTATAGCTGCTCGCAGCTCTAGTTATTATTATTCTTATTATTATTCTTCTCCGCAAACAATCGCATTTTTGAGACGCTAAACGTGAACGAAAACTCACCAAACTTTACACGCACATCAGGCCTGGCGAAAAATTTGATATTTTAAAGTCGCCATACATGATAACAGAAAAATGGCTCCATAGCGCCACCTACATAGGTTAAACGGATCCCTGTCCCGCTACGATTGTCCTATGGCGACGAAAATTGTGTGGCACCCGTAGCACATCCAGATGAACAAAAACCTCTTTGATGTGTGTACCCTAAAATAGACAGAAAGTGAGGTATGATCATCTGACTGTCCAATTTTGGCCCAGTTTTGCACATTTACAGGGGTCATACTTTTGCCCGCTTCTCCTACACGGTTAACCCGATTAACTTCAAACTTGGGATGGACCATCTCAACACCTGGGACAACATCATTGTAAAAAATCTAAAGTTTTTGATATACTATATGACGGCGGCGACGCATCAAATTTAGAGTTTAAAAATTCTTACTTCACGAAGCATTGCCGGTTGTACGTTTAATCTAGAGCTACGAAAATTGGTACACATATGTAACAGACTATGACCTACAAAAAACTCTTTTTGAACCATATGCTAAACCTCACAGGAAGTCCGCCATTTTGATTTATTTTGGAACGTGTTGCCATTTTTTTGGCCATTTCATTGGGGTCTTATTTTAACGAACTCCTCCTACAGTGTTTATCCGATCATCTTCAAACTTGGTGTGATTCATCTTAAGATGTTGAAGATGAAAAGTTATTGAAAGCTTTGTATTTCGTCGCACGCTGTTGTCATGGCATGCACTGTTTGCAAAGGAAAAAAAATATCCTTAAAGAAGCATTCCAACTTGTACGAAGCAGCGAGAGCTACGAAAATTTGTAGACATACGTAACAGCCCAAGATGTACAAAAAAGTCTCTTGGTGCCCTGTGCTAAACCCAACAGGAAGTCCCCCAGGGGCCGGGCATCACATTTTGAGCTAAAAAACTCCTCTTTAACAAAGCATACCCGGCTGTACGTTTCACCTAGAGTTACCAAAATTTGTAGAGGTATATAACAGCCCTCGAGGTACAAAAAACTCTTTTTGAACCATATGCTAAACCTAACAGGACGTCCGCCATTTTGATTTACTTTGGAATGTGTTGCCATTTTTTGGGCCATTTCATAGGGGTCATATTTTAACGAACTCCTCCTACAGAGTTTATCCGATCATCTTCAAACTTGGTGTACCTCATCTTAAGATGTTGAGGATGAAAACTTATTGAAAGCTCTTTATTTCTTCGCACGCTGTTGTCGTGGCATGCACTTTTTGCAAAGGAAAAAAATCCTTCTTAATGAAGCATTCCCAGTTGTACGAAGTAGCTAGAGCTACAAAAATTTGTAGACATTTGTAACAGCCCACAATGTACAAAAAAGTCTCTTGGTGCCATGTGCTAAACCCAACAGGAAGTCCCCCAGGGGCCGGGCATCACATTTTGAGCTAGAAAACTCCTCTTTAACGAAGCATTCCCGGTTGTACGTTTCACCTAGCGCGATGATAATTTGCAGGCATACATAAGAGCCCACGATGTACAAAAAAGTCTCTTGGAACCATGTGCTAAACCAAACAGGAAGTCTGCCATTTTGATTTACGATGGGATTTGTTGCCATTTTTTGTGGCCTTTTTCAGGGGTCATATTTTAACGAACTCCTCGTACAAAGTTCATCCGACCGTCTTCAAACTTGGTGTGTTTCATCTTAAGATGTTTAAGATGCAAAGTTATCGAAAGTTTTTTATTTTGTCGCACGCTGCTGCTATAGCGATGCATTGTTTGCCAAGTAAAGTGCTGCTTTGTTTTTTTATCTATACATGTGTGAAAACTCATGAAACTTTGCAAACACATCAGACTTGTCATGAACATGAATTTTTAGAGATTTATTGTGCAATTTGCAATAAATAGCGCCCTCTAGACATTTTTATGAAGTATTTCCGATTGTATGATTCTGCTAGATTTGTGAAAATTAGGACAGACCCCTATCAGCCTAATACCTACAAAAAAGTATGATGTAGCCATTTGCCAAACCAAAGAGGAAGTCCGCTATTTTGATTTTATTTTGGGAATTATACATCATTTTTGGCCTCTTTCATTAAACTTTGCACAGACAAGGCATGGAAAAAACTAACATTTTAAATGGTCCTTCTTCCATGTAACAGTACCCCAACGTGCCAGTACCATGACGTGCAAGTAACCCAACGTTGTGCTCAATAGCGCCCTCCATGCATTTTTATGGAGCATTTCCAATTGTATGATTCAAGCGATACACAACTAAAGATGACTTGACCTAGATTTGTGAAAACTGGGAGGCATACCTATTAGCTTAAGACCTACAAAAAGTATTCTGTAGCCGTATGCTAAACCTAAAAGGAAGTCCGCCATTTTGAATTTATTTTGGGAATTGCACACCATCTTTGGCCTTTTGCACTCACAAAGCTTGTCAAAAACATTTTAGATGGTCCTTGTCCGATTTGACAGTACCCCAACGTGCCAGTACCCCGACGTGCAAGTACCCCAACGTGGCCCAGGTTGCGAGGGCCCTTTATAGCTGCTCGCAGCTCTAGTTATTATTCTTCTTTTTATTTGTTATTATTCTTTTCCGCAAACAATCACATTTTTGAGACACTAAACGTGAACGAAAACTCACCAAACTTTACACACACGTCAGGCCTGGCGAAAAATTTGATATTTTAAAGTCGCCATAGGTGATAACAGAAAAATGGCTCCATAGCGCCACCTACATAGGTTAAACAGATCCCTGGCCCGCTACGATTGTCCGACGGCTATGAAAATTGTGTGGCACCTGTAGCACATCCAGATGAACAAAAACCTCTTTGATGTGTGTACCCTAAAATAGACAGGAAGTGAGATATGAGTATTTAAATGTCCAATTTTGGCCAATTTTTGCACATTTACAGGGGTCATACTTTTGCCTGCTTCTCCTACACGGTTAATCCAATTGACTTCAAACTTGGGATGTACCATCTCAAGACCTGGGACAACACCATGGTAAAAAATCTAAAGTTTTCAACATACTATATGATGGCGGTGGGGCATCAAATTTAGAGTTTCAAAACTCTTACTAAACGTAGTATTGCCGGTTGTATGTTTAACCTAGAGCTACGAAAATTGGTACACATATGTAACAGACTATGACCTACAAAAAAGTCTGTTGGTGCCATATGCTAAACCCAACAGGAAGTCCGCCAGAGGCGGGGCATCAAATTTTGAGTTTCAAAATTCTTACTTAATGAAGCATTCCCGGCTGTACGTTTCACCTAGAGTTACCAAAATTTAAAGACATATGTAACAGCCCTCAAGGTACAAAAAACTCTTTTTGAACCATATGCTAAACCTAACAGAAAGTCCACCATTTTGATTTACTTTGGAACGTGTTCCCATTTTTTTGGCCATTTCATAGGGGTCCTATTTTAACGAACTCCTCTTACAGAGTTTATCCGATCATCTTCAAACTTGGTGTGATTCATCTTAAGATGTTGAAGATGAAAAGTTATTGAAAGCTTTTTATTTCGCTGCACGCTGTTGTCGTGGCATGCACTTGTTTGCAAAGGAAAAAAAATCTTCTTAATGAAGAATTCTCAGTTGTACGAAGCAGCTAGAGCTACGAAAATTTGTAGACATATGTAACAGCCCACGATGTACAAAAAAGTCTCTTGCTGCTTTGTGCTAAACCCAACAGGAAGTCCCGCAAGGGCCGGGCATCACTTTTTGAGCTAAAAAACTCCTCTTTAACGAAGCATTCCCGGTTGTACCTTTCACCTAGCGCTATGATAATTTGGAGGCATACATAAGAGCCCACGATGTACAAAAAAGTCTTTTAGAACCATATGCTAAGCCAAACAGGAAGTCCGGCATTTTGATTTACTTTGCTATTTGTAGCCATTTTTGGGGGGCCTTTTATAGGCCTCATATTTTCTACAAAACTTATCAGATTGTCTTCATTCTTTGGCATGTTTCATCTGAAGTATTGCCGGTTATACGTTTAATCTAGAGCTACGAAAATTGGTACACATATGTAACAGACTATGATCTACAAAAAAGCCTGTTGGTGCCATATGCTAAACCTAACAGGAAGTCCGCCAGAGGCAGGGCATCAAATTTTGCATTTCAAAATTTTTACTTAATGAAGCATTTCCGGCTGTACGTTTCACCTAGAGTGACCAAAATTTGAAGACATATGTAACAGCCCTCGAGGTACAAAAAACTCTTTTTGAACCATATGCTAAACCTAACAGGAAGTCTGCCATTTTGATTTACTTTGGAACATGTTGCCATTTTTTTGGCCATTTCATAGGGGTCTTATTTTAACGAACTCCTCCTACAGAGTTTATCCGATCATCTTCAAACTTGGTGTGATTCATCTTAAGATGTTGACGATGAAAAGTTATTTAAAGCTTTTTATTTCGTCGCACGCTGTTGTCGTGGCATGCACTGTTGGCAAAGGAAAAAAAAATCCTTCTTAATGCAGCGTTCCCAGTTGGACGAAGCAGCTCGAGCTACAAAAATTTGTAGACATATGTACACATTTGTCCACATATATATATTTACATATGCATGTAAAAAAATTATGTCAGGCTAAACTAAATGGTTGATTAGGCCCCGCACATTTTCACCTTACCATACCCGGTCCTCTTTGCAAAAGGTTTGAACACTCCTGGCCTAAACCTAGGTGTATACTCAAACTATGCACGCACATAAAGCCTGGAACAAAATGTGTAATTTAGAGGGTTCTTGTTTTGTTTTTTGTATTCCTTATATTTCATGTCATTATACTTGACACACTATTTTTACTACTCACTGAATCAGTTATAAGAACATTTAATTGATACAATACAATCACATCCTAGAGAATTGAAAACACATTCAATCATGAGGTTGTTAAGACACATTTACTTCTGTAGCACTTAACCACAAACAAGTTGCGACATCCCCTGATCTAACCCTCCAACCGGGCAAGGAAAAACTTTCAGGGGTCATATTTTAACGAACCCCTCCTACAAAATTTATCCGACTGTCTTCAAACTTGGTGTGTTTCATCTTAAGATGTTTAAGATGCAAAGTAATCTAAAGTTTTTTATTTTGTAACACGCTGTTGCCATAGCAATGCATTGTTTGTCAAGTGCTGCTTTTTTTTTTTTATACACATGAAAACTCATGGAACTTTGCAAACACATCAGACTTGTCATGAACATGAATTTTCAGAGATTTATTGTGCAATTTGCAATAAATAGCGCCCTCTAGACCTTTTTATGAAGCATTTCCGATTGTATGATTATGCTAGACCTACAAAAAAGTATTATGTAGCCATTTGCCAAACCAAAGAGGAAGTCCGCTATTTTGATTTTATTTTGGGAATTATACATCATTTTTGGCCTTTTTCATTCAACTTTGCACAGACAAGGCATGGAAAAAACTAACATTTTAAATGGTCCTTGTTCCATGTAACAGTTGTCAAGTGCTGCTTTTTTTTTTTTTTATACACATGAAAACTCATGAAACTTTGCAAACACATCAGACTTGTCAGGAACATGAATTTTCAGAGATTTATTGTGCAATTTGCAATAAATAGCGCCCTCTAGACATTTTTATGAAGCATTTCCGATTGTATGATTATGCTAGACCTACAAAAAAGTATTATGTAGCCATTTGCCAAACCAAAGAGGAAGTCCGCTATTTTGATTTTATTTTGGGAATTATACATAATTTTTGGCCTTCTTCATTAAACTTTGCACAGACAAGGCATGGAAAAAACTAACATTTTAAATGGTCCTTGTTCCATGTAACAGTACCCCAACGTGCCAGTACCCTGACGTGCAAGTAACCCAACGTTGTGCTCAATAGCGCCCTCTATGCATTTTTATGGAGCATTTCCAATTGTATGATTCAAGCGATACACAACTAAAGATGACTTGACCTAGATTTGTGAAAACTGGGAGGCATACCTATTAGCTTAAGACCTACAAAAAGTATTCTGTAGCCGTATGCTAAACCTAAAAGGAAGTCCGCCATTTTGAATTTATTTTGGGAATTGCGCACCATATTTTGCGTTTTGATTAAACTTTGCACACACAAGGCTTGTCAAAAACATTTTAGATGGTCTTTATCCTATTTGACAGTACCCCAACGTGCCAGTACCCCGACGTGCAAGTACCCCAACGTGGCACGCCTTTGCTGTAGCGATGCATTGTTTGCAAAGAATTTTTTTTTTTATATGATTCAGCTAGATGTGTGAATATTGGGAGGCATACCTATCAGCCGAATACCTCGACAAAGCATTCCATAGCAATGTGAACAAACACAAAAAGCATGGCAAAACATTTACAATTTAGACGGTTTCTTATTAAACAGTACCCTAACGTGCCAGTACCCCGACGTGCAAATACCCCAACGTGGCACGGGTTGCGAGGGCCCTTTATAGCTGCTCGCAGCTCTAGTTATTATTAGGGCCCGAGCAGCGGCGGCGGCGGTGCCGCTGCGAGGCCCTATTGTTTTTGTAGGAATTCTTCTTATTAGGGCCCGAGCAGCGACCGCTGCGAGGTCCCTATTGTTTTTCAAGGAATTCTTATTATTCTTCTTCTTTTTATTTGTTATTATTCTTTTCCGCAAACAATCACATTTTTGAGACACTAAACGTGAACGAAAACTCACCAAACTTTACACACACGTCAGGCCTGGCGAAAAATTTGATATTTTAAAGTCGCCATAGGTGATAACAGAAAAATGGCTCCATAGCGCCACCTACATAGGTTAAACAGATCCCTGGCCCGCTACGATTGTCCGACGGCTATGAAAATTGTGTGGCACCTGTAGCACATCCAGATGAACAAAAACCTCTTTGATGTGTGTACCCTAAAATAGACAGGAAGTGAGATATGAGTATTTAAATGTCCAATTTTGGCCAATTTTTGCACATTTACAGGGGTCATACTTTTGCCTGCTTCTCCTACACGGTTAATCCAATTGACTTCAAACTTGGGATGTACCATCTCAAGACCTGGGACAACACCATGGTAAAAAATCTAAAGTTTTCGACATACTATATGACGGCGGTGGGGCATCAAATTTAGAGTTTCAAAACTCTTACTAAACGTAGTATTGCCGGTTGTATGTTTAACCTAGAGCTACGAAAATTGGTACACATATGTAACAGACTATGACCTACTAAAAAGTCTGTTGGTGCCATATGCTAAACCCAACAGGAAGTCCGCCAGAGGCGGGGCATCAAATTTGGAGTTTCAAAATTCTTACTTAATGAAGCATTCCCGGCTGTACGTTTCACCTAGAGTTACCAAAATTTAAAGACATATGTAACAGCCCTCAAGGTACAAAAAACTCTTTTTGAACCATATGCTAAACCTAACAGAAAGTCCACCATTTTGATTTACTTTGGAACGTGTTCCCATTTTTTTGGCCATTTCATAGGGGTCCTATTTTAACGAACTCCTCTTACAGAGTTTATCCGATCATCTTCAAACTTGGTGTGATTCATCTTAAGATGTTGAAGATGAAAAGTTATTGAAAGCTTTTTATTTCGCTGCACGCTGTTGTCGTGGCATGCACTTGTTTGCAAAGGAAAAAAATTCTTCTTAATGAAGAATTCTCAGTTGTACGAAGCAGCTAGAGCTACGAAAATTTGTAGACATATGTAACAGCCCACGATGTACAAAAAAAGTCTCTTGCTGCTTTGTGCTAAACCCAACAGGAAGTCCCGCAAGGGCCGGGCATCACTTTTTGAGCTAAAAAACTCCTCTTTAACGAAGCATTCCCGGTTGTACCTTTCACCTAGCGCTATGATAATTTGGAGGCATACATAAGAGCCCACGATGTACAAAAAAGTCTTTTAGAACCATATGCTAAGCCAAACAGGAAGTCCGGCATTTTGATTTACTTTGCTATTTGTAGCCATTTTTTGGGGGCCTTTTATAGGCCTCATATTTTCTACAAAACTTATCAGATTGTCTTCATTCTTTGGCATGTTTCATCTGAAGTATTGCCGGTTATACGTTTAATCTAGAGCTACGAAAATTGGTACACATATGTAACAGACTATGATCTACAAAAAAGCCTGTTGGTGCCATATGCTAAACCTAACAGGAAGTCCGCCAGAGGCAGGGCATCAAATTTTGCATTTCAAAATTTTTACTTAATGAAGCATTTCCGGCTGTACGTTTCACCTAGAGTGACCAAAATTTGAAGACATATGTAACAGCCCTCGAGGTACAAAAAACTCTTTTTGAACCATATGCTAAACCTAACAGGAAGTCTGCCATTTTGATTTACTTTGGAACATGTTGCCATTTTTTTGGCCATTTCATAGGGGTCTTATTTTAACGAACTCCTCCTACAGAGTTTATCCGATCATCTTCAAACTTGGTGTGATTCATCTTAAGATGTTGACGATGAAAAGTTATTGAAAGCTTTTTATTTCGTCGCACGCTGTTGTCGTGGCATGCACTGTTGGCAAAGGGAAAAAAAATCCTTCTTAATGCAGCGTTCCCAGTTGGACGAAGCAGCTCGAGCTACAAAAATTTGTAGACATATGTACACATTTGTCCACATATATATATTTACATATGCATGTAAAAAAATTATGTCAGGCTAAACTAAATGGTTGATTAGGCCCCACACATTCTCACCTTACCATACCCGGCCCTCTTTGCAAAAGGTTTGAACACTCCTGGCCTAAACCTAGGTGTATACTCAAACTATGCACGCACATAAAGCCTGGAACAAAATGTGTAATTTAGAGGGTTCTTGTTTTGTTTTTTGTATTCCTTATATTTCATGTCATTATACTTGACACACTATTTTTACTACTCACTGAATCAGTTATAAGAACATTTAATTGATACAATCCAATCACATCCTAGAGAATTGAAAACACATTCAATCATGAGGTTGTTAAGACACATTTACTTCTGTAGCACTTAACCACAAACAAGTTGCGACATCCCCTGATCTAACCCTCCAACCGGGCAAGGAAAAACTTTCAGGGGTCATATTTTAACGAACCCCTCCTACAAAATTTATCCGACTGTCTTCAAACTTGGTGTGTTTCATCTTAAGATGTTTAAGATGCAAAGTAATCGAAAGTTTTTTATTTTGTAACACGCTGTTGCCATAGCAATGCATTGTTTGTCAAGTGCTGCTTTTTTTTTTTATACACATGAAAACTCATGGAACTTTGCAAACACATCAGACTTGTCATGAACATGAATTTTCAGAGATTTATTGTGCAATTTGAAATAAATAGCGCCCTCTAGACCTTTTTATGAAGCATTTCCGATTGTATGATTATGCTAGACCTACAAAAAAGTATTATGTAGCCATTTGCCAAACCAAAGAGGAAGTCCGCTATTTTGATTTTATTTTGGGAATTATACATAATTTTTGGCCTTCTTCATTAAACTTTGCACAGACAAGGCATGGAAAAAACTAACATTTTAAATGGTCCTTGTTCCATGTAACAGTACCCCAACGTGCCAGTACCCTGACGTGCAAGTAACCCAACGTTGTGCTCAATAGCGCCCTCTATGCATTTTTATGGAGCATTTCCAATTGTATGATTCAAGCGATACACAACTAAAGATGACTTGACCTAGATTTGTGAAAACTGGGAGGCATACCTATTAGCTTAAGACCTACAAAAAGTATTCTGTAGCCGTATGCTAAACCTAAAAGGAAGTCCGCCATTTTGAATTTATTTTGGGAATTGCGCACCATATTTTGCGTTTTGATTAAACTTTGCACACACAAGGCTTGTCAAAAACATTTTAGATGGTCCTTGTCCTATTTGACAGTACCCCAACGTGCCAGTACCCCGACGTGCAAGTACCCCAACGTGGCACGCCTTTGCTGTAGCGATGCATTGTTTGCAAAGAATTTTTTTTTTTTATATGATTCAGCTAGATGTGTGAATATTGGGAGGCATACCTATCAGCCGAATACCTCGACAAAGCATTCCATAGCAATGTGAACAAACACAAAAAGCATGGCAAAACATTTACAATTTAGACGGTTTCTTATGAAACAGTACCCTAACGTGCCAGTACCCCGACGTGCAAATACCCCAACGTGGCACGGGTTGCGAGGGCCCTTTATAGCTGCTCGCAGCTCTAGTTATTCTTCTTTTTCTTCTCCGCAAACAATCGCATTTTTGAGACACTAAACGTGAACGAAAACTCACCAAACTTTACACGCACATCAGGCCTGGCGAAAAATTTGATATTTTAAAGTCGCCATACATGATAACAGAAAAATGGCTCTGTAGCGCCACCTACATAGGTTTAACGGATCCCTGTCCCGCTACGATTGTCCTACGGCTACGAAAATTGTGTGGCACCTGTAGCACATCCAGATGAACAAAAACCTCTTTGATAGTTGTACCTTAAAATAGACAGGAAGTGAGGTATGATCATTTGAATGTCCAATTTTGGCCCATTTTTGCACATTTACAGGGGTCATACTTTTGCCCACTTCTCCTACACGGTTAACCCAATTGAGTTCAAACTTGGGATGTACCATCTCAACACCTGGGACAACACCATGGTAAAAAATCTAAAGTTTTTGACATACTATATGACGGCGGCGGGGCATCAAATTTAGAGTTTCAAAATTCTTACTTAACATAGTATTGCCGGTTGTACGTTTAACCTAGAGCTACGAAAATTGGTACACATATGTAACAGACTATGATCTACAAAAAAGTCTTTGGTGCCATATGCTAAACCCAACAGGAAGTCCGCCAGAGGCGGGGCATCTAATTTTGCGTTTCAAAATTCTTAATTAAAGAAGCATTCCCGGCTGTACGTTTCACCTAGAGTTACCAAAATTTGAAGACATATGTAACAGCCCTCAAGGTACAAAAAACTCTTTTTGAACCATGTGCTAAACCGAACAGAAAGTCCACCATTTTGATTTACTTTGGAACGTGTTGCCATTTTTTTGGCCATTTCATAGGGGTCTTATTTTAACGAACTCCTCCTACAGAGTTTATCCCATCATCTTCAAACTTGGTGTGATTCATCTTAAGATGTTGAAGATGAAAAGTTATTGAAAGCTTTTTATTTCGTCGCACGCTGTTGCCGTGGCATGCACTTGTTCGCCTAAGAAAAAAAATTATTCTTAATGAAGAATTCCCAGGTGTACGAAGCAGCTAGAGCTACGAAAATTTGTAGACATATGTAACAGCCCACAATGTACAAAAAAGTCTCTTGGTGCTATGTGCTAAACCCAACAGGAAGTCCCCCAGGGGCCGGGCATCACATTTTGAGCTAAAAAACTCCTCTTTAACGAAGCATTCCCGGTTGTACGTTTAATCAAGAGCTACGAAAATTGGTACACATATGTAACAGACTATGATCTACAAAAAAGCCTGTTGGTGCCATATGCTAAACCTAACAGGAAGTCCGCCAGAGGCGAGGCATCAAATTTTGTGTTTCAAAATTCTTACTTAATGAAGCATTCCCGGCTGTACATTTCACCTAGAGTTACCAAAATTTGAAGACATATGTAACAGCCCTTAAAGTACAAAAAACTCTTTTTGAACCATATGCTAAACCGAACAGGAAGTCCGCCATTTTGATTTACTTTGGAACGTGTTGCCATTTTTTGGGCCATTTCATAGGGGTCTTATTTTAACGAACTCCTCCTACAGAGTTTATCCGATCATCTCCAAACTTGGTGTGATTCATCTTAAGATGTTGAAGATGAAAAGTTATCGAAAGTTATTTATTTTGTCGCACGCCGTTGTCATGGCGATGCATTGTTTGCCAAGTAAAATGCTGCTTTTTTTGGTCTAAACGTGCAAAAACTCATGAAACTTTACACACACATCAGGCTTGTCATAAGCATGAATATTTTAGAGATTTCTTATTCAATTTGCAATAAATGGTTCAATAGCACCCTCTAGACATTTTTATGAAGCTTTTGCAAATGTTTTGTATTTTATGATTCAGCTAGATTTGTAAAAATTGGGATACCTATCAGCCTAAGACTTACAAAAAGGTTTCTAAAGCCATATGCTGAATCAAACAGGAAGTCTGCCATTTTTTGGGGCCTTTTATAGGGGTCATATTTTCAACAGAACTTATCAGATCGTCTTCATTCTTTGGCGTGTTTCATCATAAGATATTTAAGATGAAAAGTTATTGAATTGTTTTATTTTGTCACACGCCTTTGCTGTAGCCATGCATTGTTTGTGAAGAAAAATGCTTTTTTGAGAGTCTAAATATGGGCGAAAACTCACAAAACTTTGCACACACACCAGACCTGTCTGGAACATGAATATTTTATTTAGAGATTTGTTGTGCAATTTGTAATAAATTGCTCAATAGCGCCCTCTAGACATTTTTGTGAAGTCTTTCCGATTATATGATTCAGCTAGATGTGTCAATATTGGCAAGCATGCCTAATATATTCAAAAAGTATTCTATATAGCCATGTGACAATCCATTTTGATTTTATTTTGTTAATTGTGCATCATTTTTGGCCTTTCCATGAAACTTTACAAACACAAAGCATGGCAAAAACGTTTACAATTTAGATGGTTTCCTATTTGACAGTACCCCAACATGCCAGGACCCCGACGTGCAAATACCCCAACGTGGCCCGGGTTGCGAGGGCCCTTTATAGCTGCTCGCAGCTCTAGTTCTTCTTCTTCTTCTTTGTTATTATTCTTTTCCGCAAACAACCACATTATTGAGGCACTAAACATGAACGAAAACTCACCAAACTTTACACGCAGATCGGGTCTGGCGAAAAATTTGATATTTTAAAGTCGCCATACATGATAACAGAAAAATGGCTCTGTAGCGCCACCTACATAGGTTTAACGGATCCCTGTCCCGCTACGATTGTCCTATGGCTACGAAAATTGTGTGGCACCTGTAGCACATCCAGATGAACAAAAACCTCTTTGATATGTGTACCCTAAAATAGACAGGAAGTGAGGTATGAGTATTTGAATGTCCAATTTTGGCCCATTTTTGCACATTTACAGGGGTCATACTTTTGCCCGCTTCTCCTACACGGTTAACCCGATTGACTTCAAACTTGGGCTGTACCATCTCAACACCTGGGACAACATCATGGTAAAAAATCTAAAGTTTTTGACATACTATATGACGGTGGCGGGGCATCAAATTTACAGTTTCAAAATTCTTACTTAACGAAGCATTGCCGGTGGTACGTTTAATCTAGAGCTACGAAAATTGGTACACATATGTAACAGACTATGATCTACAAAAAAGCCTGTTGGTGCCATATGCTAAACCTAACAGGAAGTCCGCCAGAGGCGAGGCATCAAATTTTGTGTTTCAAAATTCTAACTTAATGAAGCATTCCCGGCTGTACATTTCACCTAGAGTTACCAATATTTGAAGACATATGTAACAGCCCTCAAGGTACAAAAAACTCTTTTTGAACCATATGCTAAACCGAACAGGAAGTCCGCCATTTTGATTTACTTTGGAACGTGTTGCCATTTTTTGGGCCATTTCATAGGGGTCTTATTTTAACGAACTCCTCCTACAGAGTTTATCCGATCATCTCCAAACTTGGTGTGATTCATCTTAAGATGTTGAAGATGAAAAGTTATTGAAAGCTTTTTATTTTGTCGCACGCTGTTGCCGTGGCATGCACAGTTTGCAAAGGAAAAAATTACTTCTTAATGAAGCATTCCCAGTTGTACGAAGCAGCTAGAGCTACGAAAATTTGGAGACAAATGTAACAGCCCACGATGTACAAAAATGTCTCTTGGTGCCATGTGCTAAACCCAACAGGAAGTCCCGTAGGGGCCGGGCATCACATTTTGAGCTAAAAAACTCCTCTTTAACGAAGCATTCCCGGTTGTACGTTTCACCTAGCGCTATGATAATTTAGAGGCATACATAAGAGCCCACGATGTACAAAAAAGGCTCTTGGAACCATGTGCTAAACCAAACAGGAAGTCCGCCATTTTGATTTATGATGGGATTTGTAGACTTTTTTTGTGGCCTTTTTTAGGGGTCATATTTTAACTCCTCCTACAAAATTCATCCGACCGTGTTCAAACTTGGTGTGTTTCATCTTAAGATGTTTAAGATGCAAATTTATCGAAAGTTTTTTATTTTGTCGCACGCTGCTGCTATAGCGATGCATTGGTTGCCAAGTAAAGTGCTGCTTTGTTTTTTTTTATCTATACATGTGTGAAAACTCGTGAAACTTTGCACACACATCAGACTTGTCATTAACATGAATTTTTAGAGATTTCTTGTGCAATTTGCAATAAATCGCACCCTCTATACATTTTTTATGGAGCATTTCCGATTGGATGATTCAAGCGCGAAATAACTAAAGATGACTTGACTTGACCTAGATTTGTGAAAACTCAGAGGCATACCTATTATATTATTATTATTTTTTGTACCTTACAAGATTATCTCTTGTGCCACATTAAACCCCTTTGCAGGCCTGAGCCAAACCACGGTCCATACATTTGATACCACTGCTTTATTTCAATGGTCAAGTACTTCATAACCACACCTACTTATGCTTGTCCTTGCATATATAGTAGACAACAAAGAGCTCTTTCAACAAAAGACATTTCCATCTACAAAGTCATACAAGGTAAGCACTCTATAAATTCTGCAATCACTACACTTCTATTCCTAAATTATCACTTCAAATACCAACAATGGTTAATACAGCTACAAATTTCTTGTATGTTTATGAAGTATGATACTGTATTTATTTCTACTCCTTTGCTTTTCTACAGAACATGAACAAATCAACAAGCAAATTCTCTTTTGATAAAGACCCTCTAATCATCTCCATACGCAAAGATTGCCAACTTTTTTCCGTAAGTATACAATACATAAACTAAACAGCTTTCTCAATCATATACAGTATGCCATACATATATGTATTAAGTTCTCATTTATTAACAGGTTTGTTAAAGGCACCTTTAGTGTGTTTTTCTGTTTGTAATGTTTCTCCACGAGCACGTCTAGCCATTGATATCATGTAGAACACATATGCTAACCTTTTAGAGACAATTGAAGCTTACTTGCACAGTAGCCACTATCTTAACCACTTAATTCACATGTCTACTTGACAACTTATTACATGTAGTGAAATGGTACTTTGTGCGTCTTATGCTTTTTTCTGAACACTGCTTTTCAACTCTTTCCTTAAAACCAATACATGCGGCACTGTTATACTGTATAAATATATATGTCCGTGTGTATATATAACCATTTATGTACCTGTCGTATCCTTACTTTTATTCATCATTTCATCACACAATCCTAAAACATTGCTTTTTGACCCAGAGGATTCAACTATACCATTTTTGCGTGTCTTATTACTTACTAGCTATATTATTTATTAACGGGCAAAAACTATGAATATAAGATCACCGTCAAATATTACGTCTGTAATATCCATATACAGTGCATTACATAATATGCATTTGTATTAAGACACTACCATGCTAAAAATATGCACACGACTGTTCTGTAAACTACACCTAAGACAACCAAACTTCACAGATCTAACATGATTCTTCATTCTTTTTTGTTCTACAGATGTATCAAATGCTGCCACACAGACAGAAGAAGCCACTGAGGACATGCACGAAGACGATGATCACAATATAACAGGACAGGTTAACCCCCCTGAAGTTTTAGCCCGCAGGTCAAAGCGTCCTAGGACTAATTCATCCATGGAGGTTACATTATCCTAAGACAGACTATGTGCTAACCCAAACTCTTTGACCCCAAGGGATTCATCTGTCCCAGAAAACTTTTACACTAAAGAGTTTATCTGTCCTAGGGCGCTGTTAACCCCAGGTTAAAGTGTTATTTAATCTGTCCTGTTACAACAGCTATACATAAACAGCTGCATTCCTCTCCTGTTCCATCTCTCGCACTTCTTTCATCTCTTTTTCTCCTCTACTTATACCTATGCTTGCTCATGTGCTTTTTTCCCCTTTAGATGATGTCATTGGTTAGCCTGCTTCAAAGCTACATTTTTTCTTGAATAACTGTCACACATTTACTGTTTGCTGGACCCTACAAAACTGTCACAATACTTCACTATGTCATGAATACATATGTGTTGCACAGCGACACCACATTAAGAGTCATCAAAAAGCTTTTTATTTGATCACACACCATCTCTGTGCCATGCAATGTTTTCAAATAAACAGATGCTGGTTTTGAATATCAAACGAGCGACTTTTCATGAAACTTTGCACACACATCAGAAAGTCCACACTTTTGAATTTATTTTGGGAATTGTGCATCATTTTTGGCCTTTTACTGCACCTTTTTACACACAAGGCACGGCAAATGCATTTCTATTTTCCATGGTCCTTGTCTATTTAACAGTACCCCAACGTGCAAGTCCCCCGACTTGCATATACCCCAACGTGGCCCGGGTTGCGAGGGCCCTTTATAGCTGCTCGCAGCTCTAGTTATTATTCTTATTCTTATATTTTATTCCTCGCACTTTTTTGTCCAGTTTCTTCTTCCACATTTTTCACCCGATTCACTCCGTTCCAATTTCAAACGATTCCAAATATTCGCGCCTAGAGCGCTTCCATTTTTCTTATTCCCACGATTCACGTGTTACCCGCAATTCCCGATTTCGTACCCGATTTTTCCCCATGTATTCTTAATGGGAGATTCAAAATTTCACATTTCCTTCCACAGTTTTCATCCGATTCACTTCGTTCCAACTTCAATATGTTCCATCATGAGCTCTTCCAGCTTTTCAGTTCCAAAATTCACGCCTTACCCACAATTCACGATTTCGTACCCGAATATTTCCCACATTCTACATTTTTCATTTACTTCCACATTATTCATCCGATTGACTTCGTTCCAACTTCAATATATTCCAGCATTTCAAGCCATTAGCTCTTCCAGCTTTTCAGTTCCAAAATTCACGCCTTGCCCACAATTCCCGATTTTGTACCCGAATATTTCCCACATTCTACATTTTCCATTTACTTACACATTATTCATCCGATTGATGTCGTTCCAGCTTCAATATATTCCAGCAATTCAAGCCATGAGCTCTTCCAGCTTTTCAGTTCCAAAATTCACACCTTGCCCACAATTCCGGATTTCGTACCCGAATATTTCCCACATTCTACATTTCACATTTACTTCGACATTTTTCATCCGATTGACGTTGTTTCAACTTCAATATATTCCAGCAATTCAAGCCATGAGCTCTTCCAGCTTTTCAGTTCCAAAATTCATGCCTTACCCACAATTCCCGATTTCGTACCCGAATATTTCCCACATTCTACATTTCACATTTACTTCGACATTTTTCATCCGATTGACGTTGTTTCAACTTCAATATATTCCACCAATTCAAGCCATGAGCTCTTCCAGCTTTTCAGTTCCAAAATTCCCGCCTTACCCACAATTCCCAATTTCGTACCCAAATATTTCCCACATTCTACATTTTCCATTTACTTCCACATTATTTATCCGATTGACTTCGTTCCAACTTCAATATATTCCACCATTTCACGTCATGAGCTCTTCCATCTTACCACCTAATTTACCACGTATGGCGGCCATTTTCCAACTTACCATGCACGGCGGCCATTTTAGACAAATGATATGCCCAGGTTTCTCGCCAACCTGGCCTCCCAAGGCGGTGGCCATTTTGGCCAATTGATTAGGTATGCGTGTGATTCTTGCCAGGATATTCCCCGACCTGAACAGGAAGTGACCAATATCAACAGGAAGTGACCTCACATCAACAGGAAGTGACCTAAAATCAACAGGAAGTGACCTGATTTTAACAGGAAATGACCCGATTTCAACAGGAAGTGACCTGATTTTAACAGGAAGTGACCTCATATCAACAGGAAGTGACTTAAAATCAACAGGAAGTGACCTCATATCAACAGGAAGTGACTTAAAATCAACAGGAAGTGACCCGATTTCAACAGGAAGTGACTTAATTTCAACAGGAAGTGGCCTAAAATCAACAGGAAGTGACCTGTTTTTAACAGGAAGTGACTAGATTTTAACAGGAAGTGACCCGATTTCAACAGGAAGTGACCTGATATCAACAGGAAGTGACCCAATTTCAACAGGAAGTGACCCAATTTTGACAGGAAGTGACATAATATCAACAGGAAGTGACCCAATTTCAACAGGAAGTGACCCGATTTCAACAGGAAGTGACCCGATTTCAACAGGAAGTGGCCTGAAATCAACAGGAAGTGAGCATGCTAGTGCTAAGTTAGCATGCTAATGCTAGCTAATGCTAATGCTAGCTGAACATGCTAATGCTATTGCTAGCTTAGCATGCTCATGCTAATGTTAGCTCAGCATGCTAATGCTAATGTTAGCTTAGCATGTGAATGCTAATGTTAGCTTAGCATAATAATGCTAATGTTAGCTTAGCATGCTAATGCTAAGTTAGCATGCTAATGCTAATGTTAGCTTAGCATGTTAATGCTAAGTTAGCATACTAATGCTAATGTTAGCTTAGCATGCTAATGCTAATGTTAGCTTAGCATGCTAATGCTAATGTTAGCTTAGCATGCTAATGCTAATGTTAGCATGCTAATGCTAATGTTAGCTTAGCATGCCAATGCTAATGTTAGCTTAGAATGCTAATGCTAAGTTAGCATGCTAATGCTAATGTTAGCTTAGCATGCTAATGCCAAGTTAGCATATTAATGCTTATGTTAACTTAGCATGCTAATGCTAGCTTAGTATACTAATGCAAATGTGACCTGATTTCAACAGAGTGACTATTACTCCATTGCTTAAGTTTGCCACTCCTTACACCATTGCGACTCGATTCTACCCTCCTTACTTCATTGCTTACTTAATTCTTCTCACTTTACTCCATTGCTTACCCGATTACTTGCTACTTCCTCCATTTCTTACTTGATTCCTTCCTTGTTTTCATGATTCTTGCTGATTTATTTTTACTTTTGTGGTATTTATCTTCCTTCAACTGCTTCTAGATTTCTGGATGAATTTAAACCATTCCAACTTCAGCATGTTAAGCTCATTCCATGTCATTCAGTATCATTCAACATCATTCAATATCATTCAATATCTTTCAATATCTTTCAATATCTTTCAATATCATTCATCATCATTCAACATTATTCCAAATCATTCCACAGGTATTCATTCAGCTCTCCAGCCTTCACACGCCATTTCCCCAGAAATGGCATTTCTAGTTGTGTGAAGGCTGGAGGCCTTCACACATATGTTATTCTACACCATTCCCGTTATTCTTATTGTGTGAAGGCTGGAGGCCTTCACACATATGTTATTCTACACCATTCCCGTTATTCTTATTGTGTGAAGGCTGGAGGCCTTCACACATATGTTATTCTACACCATTCCCGTTATTCTTATTATTATTATTGTGTGAAGGCTGGAGGCCTTCACACATATGTTATTCTACACCATTCCCGTTATTCTTATTATTATTATTGTGTGAAGGCTGGAGGCCTTCACACATATGTTATTCTACACCATTCCCGTTATTCTTATTATTATTATTATTCTTATTCTTATTCTATTTTATTCCTCGCACTTTTTTGTCCTGTTTCTACTTCCACATTTTTCACCCGATTCACTCCGTTCCAATTTCAAATGATTCCAAATATTCGCGTCTACATCGCTTCCATTTTTCTTATTCCCACGATTCACGTGTTACCCGCAATTCCCGATTTCGTACCCGATTTTTCCCCATGTATTCTTAATGGGAGATTCTAAATTTCACATTTCCTTCCACATTTTTCATCCGATTCACTTCGTTCCAACTTCAATATGTTCCATAATGAGCTTTTCAGTTCCAAAATTCACGCCTTACCCACAATTCACGATTTCGTACCTGAATATTTCCCACATTCTACATTTTTCATTTACTTCCACATTATTCATCCGATTGACTTCGTTCCAACTTCAATATATTCCAGCAATTCAAGCCATGAGCTATTCCAGCTTTTCAGTTCCAAAATTCACGCCTTGCCCACAATTCCCGATTTCGTACCCGAATATTTCCCACATTCTACATTTTCCATTTACTTCCACATTATTCATCCAATTGACGTCGTTCCAGCTTCAATATATTCCAGCATTTCAAGCCATTAGCTCTTCCAGCTTTTCAGTTCCAAAATTCACGCCTTGCCCACAATTCCTGATTTCATACCCGAATATTTCCCACATTCTACATCTTCCATTTACTTACACATTATTCATCCGATTGACGTTGTTTCAACTTCAATATATTCCAGCATTTCAAGCCATTAGCTCTTCCAGCTTTTCAGTTCCAAAATTCACGCCTTGCCCACAATTCCCGATTTCGTACCCGAATATTTCCCACATTCTACATTTTCCATTTACTTACACATTATTCATCCGATTGACGTCGTTCCAGCTTCAATATATTCCAGCAATTCAAGCCATGAGCTCTTCCAGCTTTTCAGTTCCAAAATTCACACCTTGCCCACAATTCCGGATTTCGTACCCGAATATTTCCCACATTCTATATTTCACATTTACTTCCACATTAGTCATCCGATTGACTTCGTTCCAACTTCAATATATTCCAGCAATTCAAGCCATGAGCTCTTCCAGCTTTTCAGTTCCAAAATTCATGCCTTACCCACAATTCCCGATTGCGTACCCGAATATTTCCCACATTCTACATTTCACATTTACTTCGACATTTTTCAACCGATTGACGTGGTTTCAACTTCAATATATTCCACCAATTCAAGCCATGAGCTCTTCCAGCTTTTCAGTTCCAAAATTCACGCCTTACCCACAATTCCCAATTTCGTACCCAAATATTTCCCACATTCTACATTTTCCATTTACTTCCACATTATTTATCCGATTGACTTCGTTACAACTTCAATATATTCCACCATTTCACGTCATGAGCTCTTCCATCTTACCACCTAACTTACCACGTATGGCGGCCATTTTCCAACTTACCATGCACGGCGGCCATTTTAGACAAATGATATGCCCAGGTTTCTCGCCAACCTGGCCTCCCAAGGCAGTGGCCATTTTGGCCAATTGATTAGGTATGCGTGTGATTCTTGCCAGGATATTCCCCGACCTGAACAGGAAGTGACCAATATCAACAGGAAGTGACCTCATATCAACAGGAAGTGACTTAATTTCAACAGGAAGTGACCTAAAATCAACAGGAAGTGACCTGATTTTAACAGGAAATGACCCGATTTCAACAGGAAGTGACCTGATTTTAACAGGAAGTGACTTCATGTCAACAGGAAGTGACTTAAAATCAATAGGAAGTGACCCGATTTCAACAGGAAGTGACTTAATTTCAACAGGAAGTGACCTAAAATCAACAGGAAGTGACCTGTTTTTAACAGGAAGTGACCCGATTTCAACAGGAAGTGACCCAATTTTGACAGGAAGTGACCTGATATCAACAGGAAGTGACCCAATTTCAACAGGAAGTAACCCAATTTTGACAGGAAGTGACCTGATATCAACAGGAAGTGACATGATATCAACAGGAAGTGACCCAATTTCAACAGGAAGTGACCCGATTTCAACAGGAAGTGGCCTGAAATCAACAGGAAGTGAGCATGCTAGTGCTAAGTTAGCATGCTAATGCTAGCTAATGCTAATTCTAGCTGAACATGCTAATGCTATTGCTAGCTTAGCATGCTAATGTTAATGTTAGCTCAGCATGCTAATGCTAATGTTAGCTTAGCATGTGAATGCTAATGTTAGCTTAGCATGCTAATGCTAATGTTAGCTTAGCATGCTAATGCTAAGTTAGCATGCTAATGCTAATGTTAGCTTAGCATGTTAATGCTAAGTTAGCATGCTAATGCTAATGTTAGCTTAGCATGCTAATGCTAATGTTAGCTTAGCATGCTACTGCTAATGCTAAGTTAGCATGCTAATGCTAATGTTAGCATGCTAATGCTAATGTTAGCTTAGCATGCTAATGCTAATGTTAGCATGCTAATGCTAATTTTAGCTCAGCATGCCAATGTTAATGTTAGCTTAGAATGCTAATGCTAAGTTAGCATGCTAATGCTAATGCTAATGTTAGTTTAGCATGCTAATGCTAAGTTAGCATATTAATGCTAATGTTAACTTAGCATGCTAATGCTAGCTTAGTATACTAATGCAAATGTGGCCTGATTTCAACAGAGTGACTATTACTCCATTGCTTAAGTTTGCCACTCCTTACACCATTGCGACTCGATTCTACCCTCCTTACTTCATTGCTTACTTAATTCTTCTCACTTTACTCCATTGCTTACCCGATTACTTGCTACTTCGTCCATTTCTTACTT
The DNA here is from genome assembly GCF_051991245.1 of Festucalex cinctus. Classification (NCBI taxonomy): domain Eukaryota; kingdom Metazoa; phylum Chordata; class Actinopteri; order Syngnathiformes; family Syngnathidae; genus Festucalex; species Festucalex cinctus. The sequence goes on from NC_135411.1 coordinate 49,973,075, forward strand.
GATTTCTTCCTTGTTTTCTTGTTTCTTGCTGATTTATTTTTACTTTTGTGGTATTTATCTTCCTTCAACTGCTTCTAGATTTCTGGATGAATTTAAACCATTCCAACTTCAGCATGTTAAGCTCATTCCATGTCATTCAGTATCATTCAACATCATTCAATATCATTCAATATCTTTCAATATCTTTCAATATCATTCATCATCATTCAACATTATTCCAAATCATTCCACAGGTATTCATTCAGCTCTCCAGCCTTCACACGCCATTTCCCCAGAAATGGCATTTCTAGTTATTCTTATTATTCTTATATTTTATTCCTCGCACTTTTTTGTCCTTCTTCTACTTCCACATTTTTCACCCGATTCACTCCGTTCCAATTTCAAACGATTCCAAATATTCGTGCCTACATCGCTTCCATTTTTCTTATTCCCACGATTCACGTGTTACCCGCAATTCCCGATTTCGTACCCGATTTTTCCCCATGTATTCTTAATGGGAGATTCAAAATTTCACATTTCCTTCCACAATTTTCATCCGATTCACTTCGTTCCAAGTTCAATATGTTCCATCATGAGCTTTTCAGTTCCAAAATTCACGCCTTACCCACAATTCACGATTTCGTACCCGAATATTTCCTACATTCTACATTTTTCATTTACTTCCACATTATTCATCCGATTGACTTCGTTCCAACTTCAATATATTCCAGCAATTCAAGCAATGAGCTCTTCCAGCTTTTCAGTTCCAAAATTCACGCCTTACCCACAATTCCCGATTTCGTACCCGCATATTACCCACATTCTACATTTTCCATTTACTTCCACATTATTCATCCAATTGACGTTGTTCCAGCTTCAATATATTCCACAATTTCAAGCCATTAGCTCTTCCAGCTTTTCAGTTCCAAAATTCACGCCTTGCCCACAATTCCCGATTTCGTACCCGAATATTTCCCACATTCTACATTTTCCATTTACTTACACATTATTCATCCGATTGACGTCGTTCCAGCTTCAATATAGTCCAGCAATTCAAGCCATGAGTTCTTCCAGCTTTTCAGTTCCAAAATTCACACCTTGCCCACAATTCCGGAATTCGTACCCGAATATTTCCCACATTCTATATTTCACATTTACTTCCACATTATCCATCCGACTGACTTCGTTCCAACTTCAATATATTCCAGCAATTCAAGCCATGAGCTCTTCCAGCTTTTCAGTTCCAAAATTCATGCCTTACCCACAATTCACGATTTCGTACCCGAATTTTTCCCAAATTCTACATTTCACATTTACTTCCACATTTTTCATCCGATTGACGTCGTTTCAACTTCAATATATTCCACCAATTCAAGCCATGAGCTCTTCCAGCTTTTCAGTTCCAAAATTCACGCCTTACCCACAATTCCCAATTTCGTACCCAAATATTTCCCACATTCTACATTTTCCATTTATTTCCACATTATTTATCCGATTGACTTTGTTCCAACTTCAATATATTCCACCATTTCACGTCATGAGCTCTTCCATCTTACCACCTAACTTACCACGTATGGCGGCCATTTTCCAACTTACCATGCACGGCGGCCATTTTAGACAAATGATATGCCCAGGTTTCTCGCCAACCTGGCCTCCCAAGGCGGTGGCCATTTTGGCCAATTGATTAGGTATGCGTGTGATTCTTGCCAGGATATTCCCCGACCTGAACAGGAAGTGACCAATATCAACAGGAAGTGACCTCATATCAACAGGAAGTGACTTAATTTCAACAGGAAGTGACTTAATTTCAACAGGAAGTGACCTAAAATCAACAGGAAGTGACCTGATTTTAACAGGAAATGACCCGATTTCAACAGGAAGTGACCTGATTTTAACAGGAAGTGACTTCATGTCAACAGGAAGTGACTTAAAATCAACAGGAAGTGACCCGATTTCAACAGGAAGTGACTTAATTTCAACAGGAAGTGACCTAAAATCAACAGGAAGTGACCTGTTTTTAACAGGAAGTGACCCGATATCAACAGGAAGTGACCCAATTTTGACAGGAAGTGACCTGATATCAACAGGAAGTGACCCAATTTCAACAGGAAGTGACCCAATTTCAACAGGAAGTGACCCAATTTTGACAAGAAGTGACCTGATATCAACAGGAAGTGACCCAATTTCAACAGGAAGTGACCCGATTTCAACAGGAAGTGACCCGATTTCAACAGGAAGTGGCCTGAAATCAACAGGAAGTGAGCATGCTAGTGCTAAGTTAGCATGCTAATGCTAGCTAATGCTAATTCTAGCTGAACATGCTAATGCTATTGCTAGCTTAGCATGCTAATGCTAATGTTAGCTCAGCATGCTAATGCTAATGTTAGCTTAGCATGTGAATGCTAATGTTAGCTTAGCATGCTAATGCTAATGTTAGCTTAGCATGTTAATGCTAAGTTAGCATGCTAATGCTAATGTTAGCTTAGCATGTTAATGCTAAGTTAGCATGCTAATGCTAATGTTAGCTTAGCATGCTAGTGCTAATGCTAAGTTAGCATGCTAATGCTAATGTTAGCATGCTAATGCTAATGTTAGCTTAGCATGCTAATGCTAATGTTAGCTTAGCATGCTAATGCTAATGTTAGCATGTTAATGCTAATGTTAGCTTAGCATGCCAATACTAATGTTAGCTTAGAATGCTAATGCTAAGTTAGCATGCTAATGCTAATGTTAGCTTAGCATATTAATGTTAATGTTAACTTAGCATGCTAATGCTAGCTTAGTATACTAATGCAAATGTGACCTGATTTCAACAGAGTGACTATTACTCCATTGCTTAAGTTTGCCACTCCTTACACCATTGCGACTCGATTCTACCCTCCTTACTTCATTGCTTACTTAATTCTTCTCACTTTACTCCATTGCTTACCCGATTACTTGCTACTTCGTCCATTTCTTACTTGATTTCTTCCTTGTTTTCTTGTTTCTTGCTGATTTATTTTTACTTTTGTGGTATTTGTCTTCCTTCAACTGCTTCTAGATTTCTGGATGAATTTAAACCATTCCAACTTCAGCATGTTAAGCTCATTCCATGTCATTCAGTATCATTCAACATCATTCAATATCATTCAATATCATTCAATATCTTTCAATATCTTTCAATATCATTCATCATCATTCAACATTATTCCAAATCATTCCACAGGTATTCATTCAGCTCTCCAGCCTTCACACGCCATTTCCCCAGAAATGGCATTTCTAGTTGTGTGAAGGCTGGAGGCCTTCACACATATGTTATTCTACACCATTCCCGTTATTCTTATTATTATTATTATTCTTATTCTTATTCTATTTTATTCCTCGCACTTTTTTGTCCTGTTTCTACTTCCACATTTTTCACCCGATTCACTCCGTTCCAATTTCAAATGATTCCAAATATTCGCGTCTACATCGCTTCCATTTTTCTTATTCCCACGATTCACGTGTTACCCGCAATTCCCGATTTCGTACCCGATTTTTCCCCATGTATTCTTAATGGGAGATTCTAAATTTCACATTTCCTTCCACATTTTTCATCCGATTCACTTCGTTCCAACTTCAATATGTTCCATAATGAGCTTTTCAGTTCCAAAATTCACGCCTTACCCACAATTCACGATTTCGTACCCGAATATTTCCCACATTCTACATTTTTCATTTACTTCCACATTATTCATCCGATTGACTTCGTTCCAACTTCAATATATTCCAGCAATTCAAGCCATGAGCTATTCCAGCTTTTCAGTTCCAAAATTCACGCCTTGCCCACAATTCCCGATTTCGTACCCGAATATTTCCCACATTCTACATTTTCCATTTACTTCCACATTATTCATCCAATTGACGTCGTTCCAGCTTCAATATATTCCAGCATTTCAAGCCATTAGCTCTTCCAGCTTTTCAGTTCCAAAATTCACGCCTTGCCCACAATTCCTGATTTCATACCCGAATATTTCCCACATTCTACATCTTCCATTTACTTACACATTATTCATCCGATTGACGTTGTTTCAACTTCAATATATTCCACCACTTCAAGCCATGAGCTCTTCCAGCTTTTCAGTTCCAAAATTTACGCCTGACCCACAATTCCCGATTTCGTACCCGAATATTTCCCACATTCTACATTTTCCATTTACTTACACATTATTCATCCGATTGACGTCGTTCCAGCTTCAATATATTCCAGCATTTCAAGCCATTAGCTCTTCCAGCTTTTCAGTTCCAAAATTCACACCTTGCCCACAATTCCCGATTTCGTACCCGAATATTTCCCAAATTCTACATTTTCCATTTACTTACACATTATTCATCCGATTGACGTCGTTCCAGCTTCAATATATTCCAGCAATTCAAGCCATGAGCTCTTCCAGCTTTTCAGTTCCAAAATTCACACCTTGCCCACAATTCCGGATTTCGTACCCGAATATTTCCCACATTCTATATTTCACATTTACTTCCACATTAGTCATCCGATTGACTTCGTTCCAACTTCAATATATTCCAGCAATTCAAGCCATGAGCTCTTCCAGCTTTTCAGTTCCAAAATTCATGCCTTACCCACAATTCCCGATTGCGTACCCGAATATTTCCCACATTCTACATTTCACATTTACTTCGACATTTTTCAACCGATTGACGTGGTTTCAACTTCAATATATTCCACCAATTCAAGCCATGAGCTCTTCCAGCTTTTCAGTTCCAAAATTCACGCCTTACCCACAATTCCCAATTTCGTACCCAAATATTTCCCACATTCTACATTTTCCATTTACTTCCACATTATTTATCCGATTGACTTCGTTCCAACTTCAATATATTCCACCATTTCACGTCATGAGCTCTTCCATCTTACCACCTAACTTACCACGTATGGCGGCCATTTTCCAACTTACCATGCACGGCGGCCATTTTAGACAAATGATATGCCCAGGTTTCTCGCCAACCTGGCCTCCCAAGGCGGTGGCCATTTTGGCCAATTGATTAGGTATGCGTGTGATTCTTGCCAGGATATTCCCCGACCTGAACAGGAAGTGACCAATATCAACAGGAAGTGACCTCATATCAACAGGAAGTGACTTAATTTCAACAGGAAGTGACTTAATTTCAATAGGAAGTGACCTAAAATCAACAGGAAGTGACCTGATTTTAACAGGAAATGACCCGATTTCAACAGGAAGTGACCTGATTTTAACAGGAAGTGACTTCATGTCAACAGGAAGTGACTTAAAATCAACAGGAAGTGACCCGATTTCAACAGGAAGTGACTTAATTTCAACAGGAAGTGACCTAAAATCAACAGGAAGTGACCTGTTTTTAACAGGAAGTGACCCGATTTCAACAGGAAGTGACCCAATTTTGACAGGAAGTGACCTGATATCAACAGGAAGTGACCCAATTTCAACAGGAAGTGACCCAATTTTGACAGGAAGTGACCTGATATCAACAGGAAGTGACCCAATTTCAACAGGAAGTGACCCAATTTCAACAGGAAGTGACCCGATTTCAACAGGAAGTGGCCTTAAATCAACAGGAAGTGAGCATGCTAGTGCTAAGTTAGCATGCTAATGCTAGCTAATGCTAATTCTAGCTGAACATGCTAATGCTATTGCTAGCTTAGCATGCTAATGCTAATGTTAGCTCAGCATGCTAATGCTCATGTTAGCTTAGCATGTGAATGCTAATGTTAGCTTAGCATGCTAATGCTAATGTTAGCTTAGCATGCTAATGCTAAGTTAGCATGCTAATGCTAATGTTAGCTTAGCATGTTAATGCTAAGTTAGCATGCTAATGCTAATGTTAGCTTAGCATGCTAATGCTAATGCTAAGTTAGCATGCTAATGCTAATGTTAGCATGCTAATGCTAATGTTAGCTTAGCATGCTAATGTTAGCTTAGCATACTAATGCTAATGTTAGCATGCTAATGCTAATGTTAGCTTAGCATGCTAATGCTAATGTTAGCATGCTAATGCTAATGTTAGCTTAGCATGCCAATGCTAATGTTAGCTTTGAATGCTAATGCTAAGTTAGCATGCTAACTTTTGTGGTATTTGTCTTCCTTCAACTGCTTCTAGATTTCTGGATGAATTTAAACCATTCCAACTTCAGCATGTTAAGCTCATTCCATGTCATTCAGTATCATTCAACATCATTCAATATCATTCAATATCATTCAATATCTTTCGATATCTTTCAATATCATTCATCATCATTCAACATTATTCCAAATCATTCCACAGGTATTCATTCAGCTCTCCAGCCTTCACACGCCATTTCCCCAGAAATGGCATTTCTAGTTATTATTATATTTTATTCCTCGCACTTTTTTGTCCAGTTTCTTCTTCCACATTTTTCACCCGATTCACTCCGTTCCAATTTCAAACGATTCCAAATATTCGCGCCTAGAGCGCTTCCATTTTTCTTATTCCCACGATTCACGTGTTACCCGCAATTCCCGATTTCGTACCCGATTTTTCCCCATGTATTCTTAATGGGAGATTCAAAATTTCACATTTCCTTCCACATTTTTCATCCGATTCACTTCGTTCCAACTTCAATATGTTCCATCATGAGCTTTTCAGTTCCAAAATTCACGCCTTACCCACAATTCACGATTTCGGACCCGAATATTTCCCACATTCTACATTTTTCATTTACTTCCACATTATTCATCTGATTGACTTCGTTCCAACTTCAATATATTCCAGCAATTCAAGCCATGAGCTATTCCAGCTTTTCAGTTCCAAAATTCACGCCTTGCCCACAATTCCCGATTTCGTACCCGAATATTTCCCACATTCTACATTTTCCATTGACTTCCACATTATACATCCAATTAACGTCGTTCCAGCTTCAATATATTCCAGCATTTCAAGCCATTAGCTCTTCCAGCTTTTCAGTTCCAAAATTCACGCCTTGCCCACAATTCCTGATTTCGTACCCGAATATTTCCCACATTCTACATTTTCCATTTACTTACACATTATTCATCCGATTGACGTCGTTCCAGCTTCAATATATTCCAGCAATTCAAGCCATGAGCTCTTCCAGCTTTTCAGTTCCAAAATTCACACCTTGCCCACAATTCCGGATTTCGTACCCGAATATTTCCCACATTCTATATTTCACATTTACTTCCACATTAGTCATCCGATTGACTTCGTTCCAACTTCAATATATTCCAGCAATTCAAGCCATGAGCTCTTCCAGCTTTTCAGTTCCAAAATTCATGCCTTACCCACAATTCCCGATTGCGTACCCGAATATTTCCCACATTCTACATTTCACATTTACTTCGACATTTTTCATCCGATTGACTTCGTTCCAACTTAAATATATTCCAGCAATTCAAGCCATGAGCTCTTCCAGCTTTTCAGTTCCAAAATTCACGCCTTACCCACAATTCCCGATTTTGTACCCGCACATTACCCACATTCTACATTTTCTTCCACATTATTCATCCGATTGACGTTGTTCCGGCTTCAATATATTCCAGCAATTCAAGCCATGAGCTCTTCCAGCTTTTCAGTTCCAAAATTCACACCTTGCCCACAATTCCGGATTTCGTACCCGAATATTTCCCACATTCTATATTTCACATTTCCTTCCACATTATTCATCCGATTGACTTCGTTCCAACTTCAATATATTCCAGCAATTCAAGCCATGAGCTCTTCCAGCTTTTCAGTTCCAAAATTCATGCCTTACCCACAATTCCCGATTGCGTACCCGAATATTTCCCACATTCTACATTTCACATTTACTTCGACATTTTTCAACCGATTGACGTGGTTTCAACTTCAATATATTCCACCAATTCAAGCCATGAGCTCTTCCAGCTTTTCAGTTCCAAAATTCACGCCTTACCCACAATTCCCAATTTCGTACCCAAATATTTCCCACATTCTACATTTTCCATTTACTTCCACATTATTTATCCGATTGACTTCGTTCCAACTTCAATATATTCCACCATTTCACGTCATGAGCTCTTCCATCTTACCACCTAACTTACCACGTATGGCGGCCATTTTCCAACTTACCATGCACGGCGGCCATTTTAGACAAATGATATGCCCAGGTTTCTCGCCAACCTGGCCTCCCAAGGCGGTGGCCATTTTGGCCAATTGATTAGGTATGCGTGTGATTCTTGCCAGGATATTCCCCGACCTGAACAGGAAGTGACCAATATCAACAGGAAGTGACCTCATATCAACAGGAAGTGACTTAATTTCAACAGGAAGTGACTTAATTTCAACAGGAAGTGACTTAATTTCAACAGGAAGTGACCTAAAATCAACAGGAAGTGACCTGATTTTAACAGGAAATGACCCGATTTCAACAGGAAGTGACCTGATTTTAACAGGAAGTGACTTCATGTCAACAGGAAGTGACTTAAAATCAACAGGAAGTGACCCGATTTCAACAGGAAGTGACTTAATTTCAACAGGAAGTGACCTAAAATCAACAGGAAGTGACCTGTTTTTAACAGGAAGTGACCCGATTTCAACAGGAAGTGACCCAATTTTGATAGGAAGTGACCTGATATCAACAGGAAGTGACCCAATTTCAACAGGAAGTGACCCAATTTTGACAGGAAGTGACCTGATATCAACAGGAAGTGACCCAATTTCAACAGGAAGTGACCCGATTTCAACAGGAAGTGACCCGATTTCAACAGGAAGTGGCCTGAAATCAACAGGAAGTGAGCATGCTAGTGCTAAGTTAGCATGCTAATGCTAGCTAATGCTAATTCTAGCTGAACATGCTAATGCTATTGCTAGCTTAGCATGCTAATGCTAATGTTAGCTCAGCATGCTAATGCTAATGTTAGCATAGCATGTGAATGCTAATGTTAGCTTAGCATGCTAATGTTAATGTTAGCTTAGCATGCTAATGCTAAGTTAGCATGCTAATGCTAATGTTAGCTTAGCATGTTAATGCTAAGTTAGCATGTTAATGCTAAGTTAGCATGCTAATGCTAATGTTAGCTTAGCATGCTAATGCTAATGTTAGCTTAGCATGCTAATGCTAATGCTAAGTTAGCATGCTAATGCTAATGTTAGCATGCTAATGCTAATGTTAGCTTAGCATGCCAATGTTAATGTTAGCTTAGAATGCTAATGCTAAGTTAGCATGCTAATGCTAATGCTAATGTTAATTTAGCATGCTAATGCTAAGTTAGCATATTAATGCTAATGTTAACTTAGCATGCTAATGCTAGCTTAGTATACTAATGCAAATGTGACCTGATTTCAACAGAGTGACTATTACTCCATTGCTTAAGTTTGCCACTCCTTACACCATTGCGACTCGATTCTACCCTCCTTACTTCATTGCTTACTTAATTCTTCTCACTTTACTCCATTGCTTACCCGATTACTTGCTACTTCGTCCATTTCTTACTTGATTTCTTCCTTGTTTTCTTGTTTCTTGCTGATTTATTTTTACTTTTGTGGTATTTATCTTCCTTCAACTGCTTCTAGATTTCTGGATGAATTTAAACCATTCCAACTTCAGCATGTTAAGCTCATTCCATGTCATTCAGTATCATTCAACATCATTCAATATCATTCAATATCTTTCAATATCTTTCAATATCATTCATCATCATTCAACATTATTCCAAATCATTCCACAGGTATTCATTCAGCTCTCCAGCCTTCACACGCCATTTCCCCAGAAATGGCATTTCTAGTTATTATTATTATTCTTATATTTTATTCCTCGCACTTTTTTGTCCAGTTTCTTCTTCCACATTTTTCACCCGATTCACTCCGTTCCAATTTCAAACGATTCCAAATATTCGCGCCTAGAGCGCTTCCATTTTTCTTATTCCCACGATTCACGTGTTACCCGCAATTCCCGATTTCGTACCCGATTTTTCCCCATGTATTCTTAATGGGAGATTCAAAATTTCACATTTCCTTCCACAGTTTTCATCCGATTCACTTCGTTCCAACTTCAATATGTTCCATCATGAGCTCTTCCAGCTTTTCAGTTCCAAAATTCACGCCTTACCCACAATTCACGATTTCGTACCCGAATATTTCCCACATTATACATTTTTCATTTACTTCCACATTATTCATCCGATTGACTTCGTTCCAACTTCAATATATTCCAGCAATTCAAGCCATGAGCTCTTCCAGCTTTTCAGTTCCAAAATTCACGCCTTGCCCACAATTCCCGATTTCGTACCCGCACATTACCCACATTCTACATTTTCCATTTACTTCCACATTATTCATCCAATTGACGTCGTTCCAGCTTCAATATATTCCAGCATTTCAAGCCATTAGCTCTTCCAGCTTTTCAGTTCCAAAATTCACGCCTTGCCCACAATTCCCGATTTTGTACCCGAATATTTCCCACATTCTACATTTTCCATTTACTTACACATTATTCATCCGATTGATGTCGTTCCAGCTTCAATATATTCCAGCAATTCAAGCCATGAGCTCTTCCAGCTTTTCAGTTCCAAAATTCACACCTTGCCCACAATTCCGGATTTCGTACCCGAATATTTCCCACATTCTATATGTCACATTTACTTACACATTATTCATCCGATTGACTTCGTTCCAACTTCAATATATTCCAGCAATTCAAGCCATGAGCTCTTCCAGCTTTTCAGTTCCAAAATTCATGCCTTACCCACAATTCACGATTTCGTACCCGAATATTTCCCACATTCTACATTTCACATTTACTTCGACATTTTTCATCCGATTGACGTTGTTTCAACTTCAATATATTCCACCAATTCAAGCCATGAGCTCTTCCAGCTTTTCAGTTCCAAAATTCCCGCCTTACCCACAATTCCCAATTTCGTACCCAAATATTTCCCACATTCTACATTTTCCATTTACTTCCACATTATTTATCCGATTGACTTCGTTCCAACTTCAATATATTCCACCATTTCACGTCATGAGCTCTTCCGTCTTACCACCTAATTTACCACGTATGGCGGCCATTTTAGACAAATGATATGCCCAGGTTTCTCGCCAACCTGGCCTCCCAAGGCGGTGGCCATTTTGGCCAATTGATTAGGTATGCGTGTGATTCTTGCCAGGATATTCCCCGACCTGAACAGGAAGTGACCAATATCAACAGGAAGTGACCTCACATCAACAGGAAGTGACTTAATCTCAACAGGAAGTGACTTAATTTCAACAGGAAGTGACCTAAAATCAACAGGAAGTGACCTGATTTCAACAGGAAATGACCCGATTTCAACAGGAAGTGACCTGATTTTAACAGGAAGTGACCTCATATCAACAGGAAGTGACTTAAAATCAACAGGAAGTGACCCGATTTCAACAGGAAGTGACTTAATTTCAACAGGAAGTGGCCTAAAATCAACAGGAAGTGACCTGTTTTTAACAGGAAGTGACCCAATTTTAACAGGAAGTGACCCGATTTCAACAGGAAGTGACCTGATATCAACAGGAAGTGACCCAATTTCAACAGGAAGTGACCCAATTTTGACAGGAAGTGACCTAATATCAACAGGAAGTGACCCAATTTCAACAGGAAGTGACCCGATTTCAACAGGAAGTGACCCTATTTCAACAGGAAGTGGCCTGAAATCAACAGGAAGTGAGCATGCTAGTGCTAAGTTAGCATGCTAATGCTAGCTAATGCTAATGCTAGCTGAACATGCTAATGCTATTGCTAGCTTAGCATGCTAATGCTAATGTTAGCTCAGCATGCTAATGCTAATGTTAGCTTAGCATGTGAATGCTAATGTTAGCTTAGCATGCTAATGCTAATGTTAGCTTAGCATGCTAATGCTGAGTTAGCATGCTAATGCTAATGTTAGCTTAGCATGTTAATGCTAAGTTAGCATGCTAATGCTAATGTTAGCTTAGCATGCTAATGCTAATGTTAGCTTAGCATGCTAATGCTAATGTTAGCTTAGTGTGCTAATGCTAATGTTAGCATGCTAATGCTAATGTTAGCTTAGCATGCCAATGCTAATGTTAGCTTAGAATGCTAATGCTAAGTTAGCATGCTAATGCTAATGTTAGCTTAGCATGCTAATGCCAAGTTAGCATATTAATGGTAATGTTAACTTAGCATGCTAATGCTAGCTTAGTATACTAATGCAAATGTGACCTGATTTCAACAGAGTGACTATTACTCCATTGCTTAAGTTTGCCACTCCTTACACCATTGCGACTCGATTCTACCCTCCTTACTTCATTGCTTACTTAATTCTTCTCACTTTACTCCATTGCTTACCCGATTACTTGCTACTTCCTCCATTTCTTACTTGATTCCTTCCTTGTTTTCATGATTCTTGCTGATTTATTTTTACTTTTGTGGTATTTATCTTCCTTCAACTGCTTCTAGATTTCTGGATGAATTTAAACCATTCCAACTTCAGCATGTTAAGCTCATTCCATGTCATTCAGTATCATTCAACATCATTCAATATCATTCAATATCTTTCAATATCTTTCAATATCATTCATCATCATTCAACATTATTCCAAATCATTCCACAGGTATTCATTCAGCTCTCCAGCCTTCACACGCCATTTCCCCAGAAATGGCATTTCTAGTTGTGTGAAGGCTGGAGGCCTTCACACATATGTTATTCTACACCATTCCCGTTATTCTTATTATTATTATTATTCTTATTCTTATTCTATTTTATTCCTCGCACTTTTTTGTCCTGTTTCTACTTCCACATTTTTCACCCGATTCACTCCGTTCCAATTTCAAATGATTCCAAATATTCGCGTCTACATCGCTTCCATTTTTCTTATTCCCACGATTCACGTGTTACCCGCAATTCCCGATTTCGTACCCGATTTTTCCCCATGTATTCTTAATGGGAGATTCTAAATTTCACATTTCCTTCCACATTTTTCATCCGATTCACTTCGTTCCAACTTCAATATGTTCCATAATGAGCTTTTCAGTTCCAAAATTCACGCCTTACCCACAATTCACGATTTCGTACCCGAATATTTCCCACATTCTACATTTTTCATTTACTTCCACATTATTCATCCGATTGACTTCGTTCCAACTTCAATATATTCCAGCAATTCAAGCCATGAGCTATTCCAGCTTTTCAGTTCCAAAATTCACGCCTTGCCCACAATTCCCGATTTCGTACCCGAATATTTCCCACATTCTACATTTTCCATTTACTTCCACATTATTCATCCAATTGACGTCGTTCCAGCTTCAATATATTCCAGCATTTCAAGCCATTAGCTCTTCCAGCTTTTCAGTTCCAAAATTCACGCCTTGCCCACAATTCCTGATTTCATACCCGAATATTTCCCACATTCTACATCTTCCATTTACTTACACATTATTCATCCGATTGACGTTGTTTCAACTTCAATATATTCCACCACTTCAAGCCATGAGCTCTTCCAGCTTTTCAGTTCCAAAATTTACGCCTGACCCACAATTCCCGATTTCGTACCCGAATATTTCCCACATTCTACATTTTCCATTTACTTACACATTATTCATCCGATTGACGTCGTTCCAGCTTCAATATATTCCAGGAATTCAAGCCATGAACTCTTCCAGCTTTTCAGTTCCAAAATTCATGCCTTACCCACAATTCCCGATTTCGTACCCGAATATTTCCCACATTCTACATTTTCCATTTACTTCCACATTATTTATCCGATTGACTTCGTTCCAACTTCAATATATTCCAGGAATTCAAGCCATGAACTCTTCCGGCTTTTCAGTTCCAAAATTCACGCCTTACCCACAATTCCCGATTTCGTACCCGCACATTACCCACATTCTACATTTTCCATTTACTTCCACATTATTCATCCAATTGACGTCGTTCCAGCTTCAATATATTCCAGCATTTCAAGCCATTAGCTCTTCCAGCTTTTCAGTTCCAAAATTCACACCTTGCCCACAATTCTGGATTTCGTACCCGAATATTTCCCACATTCTATATTTCACATTTACTTCCACATTATTCATCCGATTGACTTCGTTCCAACTTCAATATATTCCAGCAATTCAAGCCATGAGCTCTTCCAGCTTTTCAGTTCCAAAATTCATGCCTTACCCACAATTCCCGATTTCGTACCCGAATATTTCCCACATTCTACATTTCACATTTACTTCGACATTTTTCATCCGATTGACGTCGTTTCAACTTCAATATATTCCACCAATTCAAGCCATGAGCTCTTCCAGCTTTTCAGTTCCAAAATTCACGCCTTACCACAATTCCCAATTTCTTACCCAAATATTTCCCACATTCTACATTTTCCATTTACTTCCACATTATTTATCCGATTGACTTCGTTCCAACTTCAATATATTCCACCATTTCACCTCATGAGCTCTTCCATCTTACCACCTAACTTACCACGCATGGCGGCCATTTTCCAACTTACCATGCACGCCGGCCATTTTAGACAAATGATATGCCCAGGTTTCTCGCCAACCTGGCCTCCCAAGGCGGTGGCCATTTTGGCCAATTGATTAGGTATGCGTGTGATTCTTGCCAGGATATTCCCCGACCTGAACAGGAAGTGACCAATATCAACAGGATGTGACCTCATATCAACAGGAAGTGACTTAATTTCAACAGGAAGTGACTTAATTTCAACAGGAAGTGACCTAAAATCAACAGGAAGTGACCTGATTTTAACAGGAAGTGACCTCATATCAACAGGAAGTGACTTAAAATCAACAGGAAGTGACCCGATTTCAACAGGAAGTGACTTAATTTCAATAGGAAGTGACTTAGTTTCAACAGGAAGTGACCTAAAATCAACAGGAAGTGACCGGTTTTTAACAGGAAGTGACCCAATTTTGACAGGAAGTGACCTGATATTAACAGGAAGTGACCCAATTTCAACAGGAAGTGACCCGATTTCAACAGGAAGTGACCCGATTTCAACAGGAAGTGGCCTGAAATCAACAGGAAGTGAGCATGCTAGTGCTAAGTTAGCATGCTAATGCTAGCTAATGCTAATGCTAGCTGAACATGCTAATGCTATTGCTAGCTTTGCATGTTAATGCTAATGTTAGCTTATCATGCTAATGCTAAGCTAGCATGCTAATGTTAATGTTAGATTAGCATGTTAATGCTAATGTTAGCTTAGCATGCTAATGCTAATGTTAGCATGCTAATGCTAATGTTAGCTTAGCATGCTAATGCTAATGTTAGCTTAACATGCTAATGCTAATGTTAGCATGCCAATGCTAATGTTAGCTTAGAATGCTAATGTTAAGTTAGCATGCTAATGCTAATGTTAGCTTAGCATGCTAATGCTAAGTTAGCATATTAATGCTAATGTTAACTTAGCATGCTAATGCTAGCTTAGTATACTAATGCAAATGTGACCGGATTTCAACAGAGTGACTATTACTCCATTGCTTAAGTTTGCCACTCCTTACACCATTGCGACTCGATTCTACCCTCCTTACGTCATTGCTTACTTAATTCTTCTCACTTTACTCCATTGCTTACCCGATTACTTGCTACTTCCTCCATTTCTTACTTGATTTCTTCCTTATTTTCTTGTTTCTTGCTGATTTATTTTTACTTTTGTGGTATTTATCTTCCTTCAACTGCTTCTAGATTTCTGGATGAATTTAAACCATTCCAACTTCAGCATGTTAAGCTCATTCCATGTCATTCAGTATCATTCAACATCATTCAGCATCATTCAATATCATTCAATATCTTTCAATATCATTCATCATCATTCAACATTATTCCAAATCATTCCACAGGTATTCATTCAGCTCTCCAGCCTTCACACGCCATTTCCCCAGAAATGGCATTTCTAGTTCTTATTGTGTGAAGGCTGGAGGCCTTCACACATATGTTATTCTACACCATTCCCGTTATTCTTATTGTGTGAAGGCTGGAGGCCTTCACACATATGTTATTCTACACCATTCCCGTTATTCTTATTGTGTGAAGGCTGGAGGCCTTCACACATATGTTATTCTACACCATTCCCGTTATTCTTATTCTATTTTATTCCTCGCACTTTTTTGTCCAGTTTCTTCTTCCACATTTTTCACCCGATTCACTCCGTTCCAATTTCAAACGATTCCAAATATTCGCGCCTACAGCGCTTCCATTTTTCTTATTCCCACGATTCACGTGTTACCCGCAATTCCTGATTTCGTACCCGATTTTTCCCCATGTATTCTTAATGGGAGATTCAAAATTTCACATTTCCTTCCACAGTTTTCATCCGATTCACTTCGTTCCAACTTCAATATGTTCCATCATGAGCTCTTCCAGCTTTTCAGTTCCAAAATTCATGCCTTACCCACAATTCCCGATTTCGTACCCGAATATTTCCCACATTCTACATTTCACATTTACTTCGACATTTTTCATCCGATTGACGTCGTTTCAACTTCAATCTATTCCACCAATTCAAGCCATGAGCTCTTCCAGCTGTTCAGTTCCAAAATTCACGCCTTACCCACAATTCCCAATTTCGTACCCAAATATTTCCCACATTCTACATTTTCCATTTACTTCCACATTATTTATCCGATTGACTTCGTTCCAACTTCAATATATTCCAGCAATTCAAGCCATGAGCTCTTCCAGCTTTTCAGTTCCAAAATTCATGCCTTACCCACAATTCCCAATTTCGTACCCAAATATTTCCCACATTCTACATTTTCCATTTACTTACACATTATTCATCCGATTGACTTTGTTCCAACTTCAATATATTCCAGCAATTCAAGCCATGAGCTCTTCCAGCTTTTCAGTTCCAAAATTCATGCCTTACCCACAATTCCCGATTTCGTACCCGAATATTTCCCACATTATACATTTCACATTTACTTCGACATTTTTCATCCGATTGACGTCGTTTCAACTTCAATCTATTCCACCAATTCAAGCCATGAGCTCTTCCTGCTCTTCAGTTCCAAAATTCACGCCTTACCCACAATTCCCAATTTCGTGCCCAAATATTTCCCACATTCTACATTTTCCATTTACTTCCACATTATTTATCCGATTGACTTCGTTCTAACTTCAATATATTCCAGCAATTCAAGCCATGAGCTCTTCCAGCTTTTCAGTTCCAAAATTCATGCCTTACCCACAATTCCCGATTTCGTACCCGAATATTTCCCACATTCTACATTTCACATTTACTTCGACATTTTTTATCCGATTGACGTTGTTTCAACTTCAATATATTCCACCAATTCAAGCCATGAGCTCTTCCAGCTTTTCAGTTCCAAAATTCCCGCCTTACCCACAATTCCCAATTTCGTACCCAAATATTTCCCACATTCTACATATTCCATTTACTTCCACATTATTTATCCGATTGACTTCGTTCCAACTTCAATATATTCCACCATTTCACGTCATGAGCTCTTCCATCTTACCACCTAACTTACCACGTATGGCGGCCATTTTCCAACTTACCATGCACGGCGGCCATTTTAGACAAATGATATGCCCAGGTTTCTCGCCAACCTGGCCTCCCAAGGCCATTTTGGCCAATTGATTAGGTATGCGTGTGATTCTTGCCAGGATATTCCCCGACCTGAACAGGAAGTGACCAATATCAACAGGAAGTGACCTCATATCAACAGGAAGTGACCTAAAATCAACAGGAAGTGACCTGATTTTAACAGGAAATGACCCGATTTCAACAGGAAGTGACCTGATTTTAACAGGAAGTGACCTCATATCAACAGGAAGTGACTTAAAATCAACAGGAAGTGACCCGATTTCAACAGGAAGTGACTTAATTTCAACAGGAAGTGGCCTAAAATCAACAGGAAGTGACCTGTTTTTAACAGGAAGTGACCCGATTTCAACAGGAAGTGACCCAATTTTGACAAGAAGTGACCTGATATCAACAGGAAGTGACCCAATTTCAACAGGAAGTGACCCAATTTTGACAGGAAGTGACCTGATATCAACAGGAAGTGACCCAATTTCAACAGGAAGTGACCCGATTTCAACAGGAAGTGGCCTGAAATCAACAGGAAGTGAGCATGCTAGTGCTAAGTTAGCATGCTAATGCTAGCTAATGCTAATGCTAGCTGAACATGCTAATGCTATTGCTAGCTTAGCATGCTAATGCTAATGTTAGCTCAGCATGCTAGTGCTAATGCTAGCTTAGCATGTGAATGCTAATGTTAGCTTAGCATGTTAATGCTAAGTTAGCATGCTAATGCTAATGTTAGCTTAGCATGTTAATGCTAGGTTAACATGCTAATGCTACTGTTAGCTTAGCATGCTAATGCTAAGTTAGCATGCTAACGTTAATGCTAAGTTAACATGCTAATGCTAATGTTAACTTAGCATGCTAATGCTAATGTTAACTTAGCATGCTAATGCTAATGTTAGCTTAGAATGCTAGTGCTAATGTTAGCATACTAATGCTAGCTAATGCTAATGCTAGCTGAACATGCTAATGCTATTGCTAGCTTAGCATGCTAATGCTAATGTTAGCTCAGCATGCTAATGCTAATGTTAGCTTAGCATGTGAATGCTAATGTTAGCTTAGCATGCTAATGCTAATGTTAGCTTAGCATGCTAATGCTAATGTTAGCTTAGCATGTTAATGCTAAGTTAGCATGCTAATGCTAATGTTAGCTTAGCATGCTAATGCTAATGCTAAGTTAGCATGCTAATGCTAATGCTAAGTTAGCATGCTAATGCTAATGCTAGCATGCTAATGCTAATGTTAGCTTAGCATGCTAATGCTAATGTTAGCATGCTAATGTTAGCATGCTAATGCTAATGTTAGCTTAGCATGCCAATGCTAATGTTAGCTTAGAATGCTAGTGCTAATGTTAGCATGCTAATGCTAATGTTAGCTTAGCATGCTAATGCTAAGTTAGCATATTAATGCTAATGTTTACTTAGCATGCTAATGCTAGCTTAGTAGACTAATGCAAATGTAACCTGATTTCAACAGAGTGACTATTACTCCATTGCTTAAGTTTGCCACTCCTTACACCATTGCGACTCGATTCTACCCTCCTTACTTCATTGCTTACTTAATTCTTCTCACTTTACTCCATTGCTTACCCGATTACTTGCTACTTCCTCCATTTCTTACTTGATTCCTTCCTTGTTTTCATGTTTCTTGCTGATTTATTTTTACTTTTGTGGTATTTATCTTCCTTCAACTGCTTCTAGATTTCTGGATGAATTTAAACCATTCCAACTTCAGCATGTTAAGCTCATTCCATGTCATTCAGTATCATTCAACATCATTCAATATCATTCAATATCTTTCAATATCTTTCAATATCATTCATCATCATTCAACATGATTCCAAATCATTCCACAGGTATTCATTCAGCTCTCCAGCCTTCACACGCCATTTCCCCAGAAATGGCATTTCTAGTTAGGGCCCGAGCAGCGACCGCTGCGAGGTCCCTATTGTTTTTCAAGGAATTCTTATTATTAGGGCCCGAGCAGCGGCGGCGGCGGTGCCGCTGCGAGGCCCTATTGTTTTTGTAGGAATTCTTCTTATTAGGGCCCGAGCAGCGGCGGCGGCGGTGCCGCTGCGAGGCCCTATTGTTTTTGTAGGAATTCTTCTTATTATTATTATTCTTATTATTATTCTTCTCCGCAAACAATCGCATTTTTGAGACGCTAAACGTGAACGAAAACTCACCAAACTTTACACGCACATCAGGCCTGGCGAAAAATTTGATATTTTAAAGTCGCCATACATGATAACAGAAAAATGGCTCCATAGCGCCACCTACATAGGTAAACGGATCCCTGTCCCGCTACGATTGTCCTATGGCGACGAAAATTGTGTGGCACCCGTAGCACATCCAGATGAACAAAAACCTCTTTGATGTGTGTACCCTAAAATAGACAGAAAGTGAGGTATGATCATCTGACTGTCCAATTTTGGCCCAGTTTTGCACATTTACAGGGGTCATACTTTTGCCCGCTTCTCCTACACGGTTAACCCGATTAACTTCAAACTTGGGATGGACCATCTCAACACCTGGGACAACATCATTGTAAAAAATCTAAAGTTTTTGATATACTATATGACGTCGGCGACGCATCAAATTTAGAGTTTAAAAATTCTTACTTCATGAAGCATTGCCGGTTGTACGTTTAATCTAGAGCTACGAAAATTTGTACACATATGTAACAGGCTATGACCTACAAAAAACTCTTTTTGAACCATATGCTAAACCTCACAGGAAGTCCGCCATTTTGATTTATTTTGGAACGTGTTGCCATTTTTTTGGCCATTTCATTGGGGTCTTATTTTAACGAACTCCTCCTACAGTGTTTATCCGATCATCTTCAAACTTGGTGTGATTCATCTTAAGATGTTGAAGATGAAAAGTTATTGAAAGCTTTGTATTTCGTCGCACGCTGTTGTCATGGCATGCACTGTTTGCAAAGGAAAAAAAATATCCTTAAAGAAGCATTGCCAGTTGTACGAAGCAGCTAGAGCTACGAAAATTTGTAGACATATGTAACAGCCCAAGATGTACAAAAAAGTCTCTTGGTGCCCTGTGCTAAACCCAACAGGAAGTCCCCCAGGGGCCGGGCATCACATTTTAAGCTAAAAAACTCCTCTTTAACAAAGCATACCCGGCTGTACGTTTCACCTAGAGTTACCAAAATTTGTAGAGGTATATAACAGCCCTCGAGGTACAAAAAACTCTTTTTGAACCATATGCTAAACCTAACAGGATGTCCGCCATTTTTATTTACTTTGGAATGTGTTGCCATTTTTTGGGCCATTTCATAGGGGTCATATTTTAACGAACTCCTCCTACAGAGTTTATCCGATCATCTTCAAACTTGGTGTGACTCATCTTAAGATGTTGAGGATGAAAAGTTATTGAAAGCTCTTTATTTCGTCGCACGCTGTTGTCGTGGCATGCACTTTTTGCAAAGGAAAAAAATCCCTCTTAATGAAGCATTCCCAGTTGTACGAAGTAGCTAGAGCTACAAAAAATTGTAGACATATGTAACAGCCCACAGTGTACAAAAAAGTCTCTTGGTGCCATGTGCTAAACCCAACAGGAAGTCCCCCAGGGGCCGGGCATCACATTTTGAGCTAGAAAACTCCTCTTTAACGAAGCATTCCCGGTTGTACGTTTCACCTAGCGCGATGATAATTTGCAGGCATACATAAGAGCCCACGATGTACAAAAAAGTCTCTTGGAACCATGTGCTAAACCAAACAGGAAGTCCGCCATTTTGATTTATGATGGGATTTGTTGCCATTTTTTGTGGCCTTTTTCAGGGGTCATATTTTAACGAACCCCTCCTACAAAATTTATCCGACTGTCTTCAAACTTGGTATGTTTCATCTTAAGATGTTTAAGATGCAAAGTTATCGAAAGTTATTTATTTTGTCGCACGCCGTTGTCATGGCGATGCATTGTTTGCCAAGTAAAATGCTGCTTTTTTGTTTTGGTCTAAACATGTGCAAAAACTCATGAAACTTTACACACACATCAGGCTTGTCATCAGCATGAATATTTTAGAGATTTCTTATTAAATTTGCAATAAATGCTTCAATAGCGCCCTCTAGACATTTTTATGAAGTCTTTCCGATTATATGATTCAGCTAGATGTGTGAATATTGGCAGGCATGCCTAATATATTCAAAAAGTATTCTATATAGCCATGTGCCAATCCATTTTGATTTTATTTTGTTAATTGTGCATCATTTTTGGCCTTTCCATGAAACTTTACAAACACAAAGCATGGAAAAAACGTTTAAAATTTAGATGGTTTCCTATTTGACAGTACCCCAACATGCCAGTACCCCGACGTGCAAATACCCCAACGTGGCCCGGGTTGCGAGGGCCCTTTATAGCTGCTCGCAGCTCTAGTTATTATTATTCTTATTATTATTCTTCTCCGCAAACAATCGCATTTTTGAGACGCTAAACGTGAACGAAAACTCACCAAACTTTACACGCACATCAGGCCTGGCGAAAAATTTGATATTTTAAAGTCGCCATACATGATAACAGAAAAATGGCTCCATAGCGCCACCTACATAGGTTAAACGGATCCCTGTCCCGCTACGATTGTCCTATGGCGACGAAAATTGTGTGGCACCCGTAGCACATCCAGATGAACAAAAACCTCTTTGATGTGTGTACCCTAAAATAGACAGAAAGTGAGGTATGATCATCTGACTGTCCAATTTTGGCCCAGTTTTGCACATTTACAGGGGTCATACTTTTGCCCGCTTCTCCTACACGGTTAACCCGATTAACTTCAAACTTGGGATGGACCATCTCAACACCTGGGACAACATCATTGTAAAAAATCTAAAGTTTTTGATATACTATATGACGGCGGCGACGCATCAAATTTAGAGTTTAAAAATTCTTACTTCACGAAGCATTGCCGGTTGTACGTTTAATCTAGAGCTACGAAAATTGGTACACATATGTAACAGACTATGACCTACAAAAAACTCTTTTTGAACCATATGCTAAACCTCACAGGAAGTCCGCCATTTTGATTTATTTTGGAACGTGTTGCCATTTTTTTGGCCATTTCATTGGGGTCTTATTTTAACGAACTCCTCCTACAGTGTTTATCCGATCATCTTCAAACTTGGTGTGATTCATCTTAAGATGTTGAAGATGAAAAGTTATTGAAAGCTTTGTATTTCGTCGCACGCTGTTGTCATGGCATGCACTGTTTGCAAAGGAAAAAAAATATCCTTAAAGAAGCATTCCAACTTGTACGAAGCAGCGAGAGCTACGAAAATTTGTAGACATACGTAACAGCCCAAGATGTACAAAAAAGTCTCTTGGTGCCCTGTGCTAAACCCAACAGGAAGTCCCCCAGGGGCCGGGCATCACATTTTGAGCTAAAAAACTCCTCTTTAACAAAGCATACCCGGCTGTACGTTTCACCTAGAGTTACCAAAATTTGTAGAGGTATATAACAGCCCTCGAGGTACAAAAAACTCTTTTTGAACCATATGCTAAACCTAACAGGACGTCCGCCATTTTGATTTACTTTGGAATGTGTTGCCATTTTTTGGGCCATTTCATAGGGGTCATATTTTAACGAACTCCTCCTACAGAGTTTATCCGATCATCTTCAAACTTGGTGTACCTCATCTTAAGATGTTGAGGATGAAAACTTATTGAAAGCTCTTTATTTCTTCGCACGCTGTTGTCGTGGCATGCACTTTTTGCAAAGGAAAAAAATCCTTCTTAATGAAGCATTCCCAGTTGTACGAAGTAGCTAGAGCTACAAAAATTTGTAGACATTTGTAACAGCCCACAATGTACAAAAAAGTCTCTTGGTGCCATGTGCTAAACCCAACAGGAAGTCCCCCAGGGGCCGGGCATCACATTTTGAGCTAGAAAACTCCTCTTTAACGAAGCATTCCCGGTTGTACGTTTCACCTAGCGCGATGATAATTTGCAGGCATACATAAGAGCCCACGATGTACAAAAAAGTCTCTTGGAACCATGTGCTAAACCAAACAGGAAGTCTGCCATTTTGATTTACGATGGGATTTGTTGCCATTTTTTGTGGCCTTTTTCAGGGGTCATATTTTAACGAACTCCTCGTACAAAGTTCATCCGACCGTCTTCAAACTTGGTGTGTTTCATCTTAAGATGTTTAAGATGCAAAGTTATCGAAAGTTTTTTATTTTGTCGCACGCTGCTGCTATAGCGATGCATTGTTTGCCAAGTAAAGTGCTGCTTTGTTTTTTTATCTATACATGTGTGAAAACTCATGAAACTTTGCAAACACATCAGACTTGTCATGAACATGAATTTTTAGAGATTTATTGTGCAATTTGCAATAAATAGCGCCCTCTAGACATTTTTATGAAGTATTTCCGATTGTATGATTCTGCTAGATTTGTGAAAATTAGGACAGACCCCTATCAGCCTAATACCTACAAAAAAGTATGATGTAGCCATTTGCCAAACCAAAGAGGAAGTCCGCTATTTTGATTTTATTTTGGGAATTATACATCATTTTTGGCCTCTTTCATTAAACTTTGCACAGACAAGGCATGGAAAAAACTAACATTTTAAATGGTCCTTCTTCCATGTAACAGTACCCCAACGTGCCAGTACCATGACGTGCAAGTAACCCAACGTTGTGCTCAATAGCGCCCTCCATGCATTTTTATGGAGCATTTCCAATTGTATGATTCAAGCGATACACAACTAAAGATGACTTGACCTAGATTTGTGAAAACTGGGAGGCATACCTATTAGCTTAAGACCTACAAAAAGTATTCTGTAGCCGTATGCTAAACCTAAAAGGAAGTCCGCCATTTTGAATTTATTTTGGGAATTGCACACCATCTTTGGCCTTTTGCACTCACAAAGCTTGTCAAAAACATTTTAGATGGTCCTTGTCCGATTTGACAGTACCCCAACGTGCCAGTACCCCGACGTGCAAGTACCCCAACGTGGCCCAGGTTGCGAGGGCCCTTTATAGCTGCTCGCAGCTCTAGTTATTATTCTTCTTTTTATTTGTTATTATTCTTTTCCGCAAACAATCACATTTTTGAGACACTAAACGTGAACGAAAACTCACCAAACTTTACACACACGTCAGGCCTGGCGAAAAATTTGATATTTTAAAGTCGCCATAGGTGATAACAGAAAAATGGCTCCATAGCGCCACCTACATAGGTTAAACAGATCCCTGGCCCGCTACGATTGTCCGACGGCTATGAAAATTGTGTGGCACCTGTAGCACATCCAGATGAACAAAAACCTCTTTGATGTGTGTACCCTAAAATAGACAGGAAGTGAGATATGAGTATTTAAATGTCCAATTTTGGCCAATTTTTGCACATTTACAGGGGTCATACTTTTGCCTGCTTCTCCTACACGGTTAATCCAATTGACTTCAAACTTGGGATGTACCATCTCAAGACCTGGGACAACACCATGGTAAAAAATCTAAAGTTTTCAACATACTATATGATGGCGGTGGGGCATCAAATTTAGAGTTTCAAAACTCTTACTAAACGTAGTATTGCCGGTTGTATGTTTAACCTAGAGCTACGAAAATTGGTACACATATGTAACAGACTATGACCTACAAAAAAGTCTGTTGGTGCCATATGCTAAACCCAACAGGAAGTCCGCCAGAGGCGGGGCATCAAATTTTGAGTTTCAAAATTCTTACTTAATGAAGCATTCCCGGCTGTACGTTTCACCTAGAGTTACCAAAATTTAAAGACATATGTAACAGCCCTCAAGGTACAAAAAACTCTTTTTGAACCATATGCTAAACCTAACAGAAAGTCCACCATTTTGATTTACTTTGGAACGTGTTCCCATTTTTTTGGCCATTTCATAGGGGTCCTATTTTAACGAACTCCTCTTACAGAGTTTATCCGATCATCTTCAAACTTGGTGTGATTCATCTTAAGATGTTGAAGATGAAAAGTTATTGAAAGCTTTTTATTTCGCTGCACGCTGTTGTCGTGGCATGCACTTGTTTGCAAAGGAAAAAAAATCTTCTTAATGAAGAATTCTCAGTTGTACGAAGCAGCTAGAGCTACGAAAATTTGTAGACATATGTAACAGCCCACGATGTACAAAAAAGTCTCTTGCTGCTTTGTGCTAAACCCAACAGGAAGTCCCGCAAGGGCCGGGCATCACTTTTTGAGCTAAAAAACTCCTCTTTAACGAAGCATTCCCGGTTGTACCTTTCACCTAGCGCTATGATAATTTGGAGGCATACATAAGAGCCCACGATGTACAAAAAAGTCTTTTAGAACCATATGCTAAGCCAAACAGGAAGTCCGGCATTTTGATTTACTTTGCTATTTGTAGCCATTTTTGGGGGGCCTTTTATAGGCCTCATATTTTCTACAAAACTTATCAGATTGTCTTCATTCTTTGGCATGTTTCATCTGAAGTATTGCCGGTTATACGTTTAATCTAGAGCTACGAAAATTGGTACACATATGTAACAGACTATGATCTACAAAAAAGCCTGTTGGTGCCATATGCTAAACCTAACAGGAAGTCCGCCAGAGGCAGGGCATCAAATTTTGCATTTCAAAATTTTTACTTAATGAAGCATTTCCGGCTGTACGTTTCACCTAGAGTGACCAAAATTTGAAGACATATGTAACAGCCCTCGAGGTACAAAAAACTCTTTTTGAACCATATGCTAAACCTAACAGGAAGTCTGCCATTTTGATTTACTTTGGAACATGTTGCCATTTTTTTGGCCATTTCATAGGGGTCTTATTTTAACGAACTCCTCCTACAGAGTTTATCCGATCATCTTCAAACTTGGTGTGATTCATCTTAAGATGTTGACGATGAAAAGTTATTTAAAGCTTTTTATTTCGTCGCACGCTGTTGTCGTGGCATGCACTGTTGGCAAAGGAAAAAAAAATCCTTCTTAATGCAGCGTTCCCAGTTGGACGAAGCAGCTCGAGCTACAAAAATTTGTAGACATATGTACACATTTGTCCACATATATATATTTACATATGCATGTAAAAAAATTATGTCAGGCTAAACTAAATGGTTGATTAGGCCCCGCACATTTTCACCTTACCATACCCGGTCCTCTTTGCAAAAGGTTTGAACACTCCTGGCCTAAACCTAGGTGTATACTCAAACTATGCACGCACATAAAGCCTGGAACAAAATGTGTAATTTAGAGGGTTCTTGTTTTGTTTTTTGTATTCCTTATATTTCATGTCATTATACTTGACACACTATTTTTACTACTCACTGAATCAGTTATAAGAACATTTAATTGATACAATACAATCACATCCTAGAGAATTGAAAACACATTCAATCATGAGGTTGTTAAGACACATTTACTTCTGTAGCACTTAACCACAAACAAGTTGCGACATCCCCTGATCTAACCCTCCAACCGGGCAAGGAAAAACTTTCAGGGGTCATATTTTAACGAACCCCTCCTACAAAATTTATCCGACTGTCTTCAAACTTGGTGTGTTTCATCTTAAGATGTTTAAGATGCAAAGTAATCTAAAGTTTTTTATTTTGTAACACGCTGTTGCCATAGCAATGCATTGTTTGTCAAGTGCTGCTTTTTTTTTTTTATACACATGAAAACTCATGGAACTTTGCAAACACATCAGACTTGTCATGAACATGAATTTTCAGAGATTTATTGTGCAATTTGCAATAAATAGCGCCCTCTAGACCTTTTTATGAAGCATTTCCGATTGTATGATTATGCTAGACCTACAAAAAAGTATTATGTAGCCATTTGCCAAACCAAAGAGGAAGTCCGCTATTTTGATTTTATTTTGGGAATTATACATCATTTTTGGCCTTTTTCATTCAACTTTGCACAGACAAGGCATGGAAAAAACTAACATTTTAAATGGTCCTTGTTCCATGTAACAGTTGTCAAGTGCTGCTTTTTTTTTTTTTTATACACATGAAAACTCATGAAACTTTGCAAACACATCAGACTTGTCAGGAACATGAATTTTCAGAGATTTATTGTGCAATTTGCAATAAATAGCGCCCTCTAGACATTTTTATGAAGCATTTCCGATTGTATGATTATGCTAGACCTACAAAAAAGTATTATGTAGCCATTTGCCAAACCAAAGAGGAAGTCCGCTATTTTGATTTTATTTTGGGAATTATACATAATTTTTGGCCTTCTTCATTAAACTTTGCACAGACAAGGCATGGAAAAAACTAACATTTTAAATGGTCCTTGTTCCATGTAACAGTACCCCAACGTGCCAGTACCCTGACGTGCAAGTAACCCAACGTTGTGCTCAATAGCGCCCTCTATGCATTTTTATGGAGCATTTCCAATTGTATGATTCAAGCGATACACAACTAAAGATGACTTGACCTAGATTTGTGAAAACTGGGAGGCATACCTATTAGCTTAAGACCTACAAAAAGTATTCTGTAGCCGTATGCTAAACCTAAAAGGAAGTCCGCCATTTTGAATTTATTTTGGGAATTGCGCACCATATTTTGCGTTTTGATTAAACTTTGCACACACAAGGCTTGTCAAAAACATTTTAGATGGTCTTTATCCTATTTGACAGTACCCCAACGTGCCAGTACCCCGACGTGCAAGTACCCCAACGTGGCACGCCTTTGCTGTAGCGATGCATTGTTTGCAAAGAATTTTTTTTTTTATATGATTCAGCTAGATGTGTGAATATTGGGAGGCATACCTATCAGCCGAATACCTCGACAAAGCATTCCATAGCAATGTGAACAAACACAAAAAGCATGGCAAAACATTTACAATTTAGACGGTTTCTTATTAAACAGTACCCTAACGTGCCAGTACCCCGACGTGCAAATACCCCAACGTGGCACGGGTTGCGAGGGCCCTTTATAGCTGCTCGCAGCTCTAGTTATTATTAGGGCCCGAGCAGCGGCGGCGGCGGTGCCGCTGCGAGGCCCTATTGTTTTTGTAGGAATTCTTCTTATTAGGGCCCGAGCAGCGACCGCTGCGAGGTCCCTATTGTTTTTCAAGGAATTCTTATTATTCTTCTTCTTTTTATTTGTTATTATTCTTTTCCGCAAACAATCACATTTTTGAGACACTAAACGTGAACGAAAACTCACCAAACTTTACACACACGTCAGGCCTGGCGAAAAATTTGATATTTTAAAGTCGCCATAGGTGATAACAGAAAAATGGCTCCATAGCGCCACCTACATAGGTTAAACAGATCCCTGGCCCGCTACGAT
Organism: Festucalex cinctus; assembly: GCF_051991245.1. Classification (NCBI taxonomy): domain Eukaryota; kingdom Metazoa; phylum Chordata; class Actinopteri; order Syngnathiformes; family Syngnathidae; genus Festucalex; species Festucalex cinctus. Next base: position 50,001,796 of record NC_135411.1, read on the forward strand.
TGTCCGACGGCTATGAAAATTGTGTGGCACCTGTAGCACATCCAGATGAACAAAAACCTCTTTGATGTGTGTACCCTAAAATAGACAGGAAGTGAGATATGAGTATTTAAATGTCCAATTTTGGCCAATTTTTGCACATTTACAGGGGTCATACTTTTGCCTGCTTCTCCTACACGGTTAATCCAATTGACTTCAAACTTGGGATGTACCATCTCAAGACCTGGGACAACACCATGGTAAAAAATCTAAAGTTTTCGACATACTATATGACGGCGGTGGGGCATCAAATTTAGAGTTTCAAAACTCTTACTAAACGTAGTATTGCCGGTTGTATGTTTAACCTAGAGCTACGAAAATTGGTACACATATGTAACAGACTATGACCTACTAAAAAGTCTGTTGGTGCCATATGCTAAACCCAACAGGAAGTCCGCCAGAGGCGGGGCATCAAATTTGGAGTTTCAAAATTCTTACTTAATGAAGCATTCCCGGCTGTACGTTTCACCTAGAGTTACCAAAATTTAAAGACATATGTAACAGCCCTCAAGGTACAAAAAACTCTTTTTGAACCATATGCTAAACCTAACAGAAAGTCCACCATTTTGATTTACTTTGGAACGTGTTCCCATTTTTTTGGCCATTTCATAGGGGTCCTATTTTAACGAACTCCTCTTACAGAGTTTATCCGATCATCTTCAAACTTGGTGTGATTCATCTTAAGATGTTGAAGATGAAAAGTTATTGAAAGCTTTTTATTTCGCTGCACGCTGTTGTCGTGGCATGCACTTGTTTGCAAAGGAAAAAAATTCTTCTTAATGAAGAATTCTCAGTTGTACGAAGCAGCTAGAGCTACGAAAATTTGTAGACATATGTAACAGCCCACGATGTACAAAAAAAGTCTCTTGCTGCTTTGTGCTAAACCCAACAGGAAGTCCCGCAAGGGCCGGGCATCACTTTTTGAGCTAAAAAACTCCTCTTTAACGAAGCATTCCCGGTTGTACCTTTCACCTAGCGCTATGATAATTTGGAGGCATACATAAGAGCCCACGATGTACAAAAAAGTCTTTTAGAACCATATGCTAAGCCAAACAGGAAGTCCGGCATTTTGATTTACTTTGCTATTTGTAGCCATTTTTTGGGGGCCTTTTATAGGCCTCATATTTTCTACAAAACTTATCAGATTGTCTTCATTCTTTGGCATGTTTCATCTGAAGTATTGCCGGTTATACGTTTAATCTAGAGCTACGAAAATTGGTACACATATGTAACAGACTATGATCTACAAAAAAGCCTGTTGGTGCCATATGCTAAACCTAACAGGAAGTCCGCCAGAGGCAGGGCATCAAATTTTGCATTTCAAAATTTTTACTTAATGAAGCATTTCCGGCTGTACGTTTCACCTAGAGTGACCAAAATTTGAAGACATATGTAACAGCCCTCGAGGTACAAAAAACTCTTTTTGAACCATATGCTAAACCTAACAGGAAGTCTGCCATTTTGATTTACTTTGGAACATGTTGCCATTTTTTTGGCCATTTCATAGGGGTCTTATTTTAACGAACTCCTCCTACAGAGTTTATCCGATCATCTTCAAACTTGGTGTGATTCATCTTAAGATGTTGACGATGAAAAGTTATTGAAAGCTTTTTATTTCGTCGCACGCTGTTGTCGTGGCATGCACTGTTGGCAAAGGGAAAAAAAATCCTTCTTAATGCAGCGTTCCCAGTTGGACGAAGCAGCTCGAGCTACAAAAATTTGTAGACATATGTACACATTTGTCCACATATATATATTTACATATGCATGTAAAAAAATTATGTCAGGCTAAACTAAATGGTTGATTAGGCCCCACACATTCTCACCTTACCATACCCGGCCCTCTTTGCAAAAGGTTTGAACACTCCTGGCCTAAACCTAGGTGTATACTCAAACTATGCACGCACATAAAGCCTGGAACAAAATGTGTAATTTAGAGGGTTCTTGTTTTGTTTTTTGTATTCCTTATATTTCATGTCATTATACTTGACACACTATTTTTACTACTCACTGAATCAGTTATAAGAACATTTAATTGATACAATCCAATCACATCCTAGAGAATTGAAAACACATTCAATCATGAGGTTGTTAAGACACATTTACTTCTGTAGCACTTAACCACAAACAAGTTGCGACATCCCCTGATCTAACCCTCCAACCGGGCAAGGAAAAACTTTCAGGGGTCATATTTTAACGAACCCCTCCTACAAAATTTATCCGACTGTCTTCAAACTTGGTGTGTTTCATCTTAAGATGTTTAAGATGCAAAGTAATCGAAAGTTTTTTATTTTGTAACACGCTGTTGCCATAGCAATGCATTGTTTGTCAAGTGCTGCTTTTTTTTTTTATACACATGAAAACTCATGGAACTTTGCAAACACATCAGACTTGTCATGAACATGAATTTTCAGAGATTTATTGTGCAATTTGAAATAAATAGCGCCCTCTAGACCTTTTTATGAAGCATTTCCGATTGTATGATTATGCTAGACCTACAAAAAAGTATTATGTAGCCATTTGCCAAACCAAAGAGGAAGTCCGCTATTTTGATTTTATTTTGGGAATTATACATAATTTTTGGCCTTCTTCATTAAACTTTGCACAGACAAGGCATGGAAAAAACTAACATTTTAAATGGTCCTTGTTCCATGTAACAGTACCCCAACGTGCCAGTACCCTGACGTGCAAGTAACCCAACGTTGTGCTCAATAGCGCCCTCTATGCATTTTTATGGAGCATTTCCAATTGTATGATTCAAGCGATACACAACTAAAGATGACTTGACCTAGATTTGTGAAAACTGGGAGGCATACCTATTAGCTTAAGACCTACAAAAAGTATTCTGTAGCCGTATGCTAAACCTAAAAGGAAGTCCGCCATTTTGAATTTATTTTGGGAATTGCGCACCATATTTTGCGTTTTGATTAAACTTTGCACACACAAGGCTTGTCAAAAACATTTTAGATGGTCCTTGTCCTATTTGACAGTACCCCAACGTGCCAGTACCCCGACGTGCAAGTACCCCAACGTGGCACGCCTTTGCTGTAGCGATGCATTGTTTGCAAAGAATTTTTTTTTTTTATATGATTCAGCTAGATGTGTGAATATTGGGAGGCATACCTATCAGCCGAATACCTCGACAAAGCATTCCATAGCAATGTGAACAAACACAAAAAGCATGGCAAAACATTTACAATTTAGACGGTTTCTTATGAAACAGTACCCTAACGTGCCAGTACCCCGACGTGCAAATACCCCAACGTGGCACGGGTTGCGAGGGCCCTTTATAGCTGCTCGCAGCTCTAGTTATTCTTCTTTTTCTTCTCCGCAAACAATCGCATTTTTGAGACACTAAACGTGAACGAAAACTCACCAAACTTTACACGCACATCAGGCCTGGCGAAAAATTTGATATTTTAAAGTCGCCATACATGATAACAGAAAAATGGCTCTGTAGCGCCACCTACATAGGTTTAACGGATCCCTGTCCCGCTACGATTGTCCTACGGCTACGAAAATTGTGTGGCACCTGTAGCACATCCAGATGAACAAAAACCTCTTTGATAGTTGTACCTTAAAATAGACAGGAAGTGAGGTATGATCATTTGAATGTCCAATTTTGGCCCATTTTTGCACATTTACAGGGGTCATACTTTTGCCCACTTCTCCTACACGGTTAACCCAATTGAGTTCAAACTTGGGATGTACCATCTCAACACCTGGGACAACACCATGGTAAAAAATCTAAAGTTTTTGACATACTATATGACGGCGGCGGGGCATCAAATTTAGAGTTTCAAAATTCTTACTTAACATAGTATTGCCGGTTGTACGTTTAACCTAGAGCTACGAAAATTGGTACACATATGTAACAGACTATGATCTACAAAAAAGTCTTTGGTGCCATATGCTAAACCCAACAGGAAGTCCGCCAGAGGCGGGGCATCTAATTTTGCGTTTCAAAATTCTTAATTAAAGAAGCATTCCCGGCTGTACGTTTCACCTAGAGTTACCAAAATTTGAAGACATATGTAACAGCCCTCAAGGTACAAAAAACTCTTTTTGAACCATGTGCTAAACCGAACAGAAAGTCCACCATTTTGATTTACTTTGGAACGTGTTGCCATTTTTTTGGCCATTTCATAGGGGTCTTATTTTAACGAACTCCTCCTACAGAGTTTATCCCATCATCTTCAAACTTGGTGTGATTCATCTTAAGATGTTGAAGATGAAAAGTTATTGAAAGCTTTTTATTTCGTCGCACGCTGTTGCCGTGGCATGCACTTGTTCGCCTAAGAAAAAAAATTATTCTTAATGAAGAATTCCCAGGTGTACGAAGCAGCTAGAGCTACGAAAATTTGTAGACATATGTAACAGCCCACAATGTACAAAAAAGTCTCTTGGTGCTATGTGCTAAACCCAACAGGAAGTCCCCCAGGGGCCGGGCATCACATTTTGAGCTAAAAAACTCCTCTTTAACGAAGCATTCCCGGTTGTACGTTTAATCAAGAGCTACGAAAATTGGTACACATATGTAACAGACTATGATCTACAAAAAAGCCTGTTGGTGCCATATGCTAAACCTAACAGGAAGTCCGCCAGAGGCGAGGCATCAAATTTTGTGTTTCAAAATTCTTACTTAATGAAGCATTCCCGGCTGTACATTTCACCTAGAGTTACCAAAATTTGAAGACATATGTAACAGCCCTTAAAGTACAAAAAACTCTTTTTGAACCATATGCTAAACCGAACAGGAAGTCCGCCATTTTGATTTACTTTGGAACGTGTTGCCATTTTTTGGGCCATTTCATAGGGGTCTTATTTTAACGAACTCCTCCTACAGAGTTTATCCGATCATCTCCAAACTTGGTGTGATTCATCTTAAGATGTTGAAGATGAAAAGTTATCGAAAGTTATTTATTTTGTCGCACGCCGTTGTCATGGCGATGCATTGTTTGCCAAGTAAAATGCTGCTTTTTTTGGTCTAAACGTGCAAAAACTCATGAAACTTTACACACACATCAGGCTTGTCATAAGCATGAATATTTTAGAGATTTCTTATTCAATTTGCAATAAATGGTTCAATAGCACCCTCTAGACATTTTTATGAAGCTTTTGCAAATGTTTTGTATTTTATGATTCAGCTAGATTTGTAAAAATTGGGATACCTATCAGCCTAAGACTTACAAAAAGGTTTCTAAAGCCATATGCTGAATCAAACAGGAAGTCTGCCATTTTTTGGGGCCTTTTATAGGGGTCATATTTTCAACAGAACTTATCAGATCGTCTTCATTCTTTGGCGTGTTTCATCATAAGATATTTAAGATGAAAAGTTATTGAATTGTTTTATTTTGTCACACGCCTTTGCTGTAGCCATGCATTGTTTGTGAAGAAAAATGCTTTTTTGAGAGTCTAAATATGGGCGAAAACTCACAAAACTTTGCACACACACCAGACCTGTCTGGAACATGAATATTTTATTTAGAGATTTGTTGTGCAATTTGTAATAAATTGCTCAATAGCGCCCTCTAGACATTTTTGTGAAGTCTTTCCGATTATATGATTCAGCTAGATGTGTCAATATTGGCAAGCATGCCTAATATATTCAAAAAGTATTCTATATAGCCATGTGACAATCCATTTTGATTTTATTTTGTTAATTGTGCATCATTTTTGGCCTTTCCATGAAACTTTACAAACACAAAGCATGGCAAAAACGTTTACAATTTAGATGGTTTCCTATTTGACAGTACCCCAACATGCCAGGACCCCGACGTGCAAATACCCCAACGTGGCCCGGGTTGCGAGGGCCCTTTATAGCTGCTCGCAGCTCTAGTTCTTCTTCTTCTTCTTTGTTATTATTCTTTTCCGCAAACAACCACATTATTGAGGCACTAAACATGAACGAAAACTCACCAAACTTTACACGCAGATCGGGTCTGGCGAAAAATTTGATATTTTAAAGTCGCCATACATGATAACAGAAAAATGGCTCTGTAGCGCCACCTACATAGGTTTAACGGATCCCTGTCCCGCTACGATTGTCCTATGGCTACGAAAATTGTGTGGCACCTGTAGCACATCCAGATGAACAAAAACCTCTTTGATATGTGTACCCTAAAATAGACAGGAAGTGAGGTATGAGTATTTGAATGTCCAATTTTGGCCCATTTTTGCACATTTACAGGGGTCATACTTTTGCCCGCTTCTCCTACACGGTTAACCCGATTGACTTCAAACTTGGGCTGTACCATCTCAACACCTGGGACAACATCATGGTAAAAAATCTAAAGTTTTTGACATACTATATGACGGTGGCGGGGCATCAAATTTACAGTTTCAAAATTCTTACTTAACGAAGCATTGCCGGTGGTACGTTTAATCTAGAGCTACGAAAATTGGTACACATATGTAACAGACTATGATCTACAAAAAAGCCTGTTGGTGCCATATGCTAAACCTAACAGGAAGTCCGCCAGAGGCGAGGCATCAAATTTTGTGTTTCAAAATTCTAACTTAATGAAGCATTCCCGGCTGTACATTTCACCTAGAGTTACCAATATTTGAAGACATATGTAACAGCCCTCAAGGTACAAAAAACTCTTTTTGAACCATATGCTAAACCGAACAGGAAGTCCGCCATTTTGATTTACTTTGGAACGTGTTGCCATTTTTTGGGCCATTTCATAGGGGTCTTATTTTAACGAACTCCTCCTACAGAGTTTATCCGATCATCTCCAAACTTGGTGTGATTCATCTTAAGATGTTGAAGATGAAAAGTTATTGAAAGCTTTTTATTTTGTCGCACGCTGTTGCCGTGGCATGCACAGTTTGCAAAGGAAAAAATTACTTCTTAATGAAGCATTCCCAGTTGTACGAAGCAGCTAGAGCTACGAAAATTTGGAGACAAATGTAACAGCCCACGATGTACAAAAATGTCTCTTGGTGCCATGTGCTAAACCCAACAGGAAGTCCCGTAGGGGCCGGGCATCACATTTTGAGCTAAAAAACTCCTCTTTAACGAAGCATTCCCGGTTGTACGTTTCACCTAGCGCTATGATAATTTAGAGGCATACATAAGAGCCCACGATGTACAAAAAAGGCTCTTGGAACCATGTGCTAAACCAAACAGGAAGTCCGCCATTTTGATTTATGATGGGATTTGTAGACTTTTTTTGTGGCCTTTTTTAGGGGTCATATTTTAACTCCTCCTACAAAATTCATCCGACCGTGTTCAAACTTGGTGTGTTTCATCTTAAGATGTTTAAGATGCAAATTTATCGAAAGTTTTTTATTTTGTCGCACGCTGCTGCTATAGCGATGCATTGGTTGCCAAGTAAAGTGCTGCTTTGTTTTTTTTTATCTATACATGTGTGAAAACTCGTGAAACTTTGCACACACATCAGACTTGTCATTAACATGAATTTTTAGAGATTTCTTGTGCAATTTGCAATAAATCGCACCCTCTATACATTTTTTATGGAGCATTTCCGATTGGATGATTCAAGCGCGAAATAACTAAAGATGACTTGACTTGACCTAGATTTGTGAAAACTCAGAGGCATACCTATTATATTATTATTATTTTTTGTACCTTACAAGATTATCTCTTGTGCCACATTAAACCCCTTTGCAGGCCTGAGCCAAACCACGGTCCATACATTTGATACCACTGCTTTATTTCAATGGTCAAGTACTTCATAACCACACCTACTTATGCTTGTCCTTGCATATATAGTAGACAACAAAGAGCTCTTTCAACAAAAGACATTTCCATCTACAAAGTCATACAAGGTAAGCACTCTATAAATTCTGCAATCACTACACTTCTATTCCTAAATTATCACTTCAAATACCAACAATGGTTAATACAGCTACAAATTTCTTGTATGTTTATGAAGTATGATACTGTATTTATTTCTACTCCTTTGCTTTTCTACAGAACATGAACAAATCAACAAGCAAATTCTCTTTTGATAAAGACCCTCTAATCATCTCCATACGCAAAGATTGCCAACTTTTTTCCGTAAGTATACAATACATAAACTAAACAGCTTTCTCAATCATATACAGTATGCCATACATATATGTATTAAGTTCTCATTTATTAACAGGTTTGTTAAAGGCACCTTTAGTGTGTTTTTCTGTTTGTAATGTTTCTCCACGAGCACGTCTAGCCATTGATATCATGTAGAACACATATGCTAACCTTTTAGAGACAATTGAAGCTTACTTGCACAGTAGCCACTATCTTAACCACTTAATTCACATGTCTACTTGACAACTTATTACATGTAGTGAAATGGTACTTTGTGCGTCTTATGCTTTTTTCTGAACACTGCTTTTCAACTCTTTCCTTAAAACCAATACATGCGGCACTGTTATACTGTATAAATATATATGTCCGTGTGTATATATAACCATTTATGTACCTGTCGTATCCTTACTTTTATTCATCATTTCATCACACAATCCTAAAACATTGCTTTTTGACCCAGAGGATTCAACTATACCATTTTTGCGTGTCTTATTACTTACTAGCTATATTATTTATTAACGGGCAAAAACTATGAATATAAGATCACCGTCAAATATTACGTCTGTAATATCCATATACAGTGCATTACATAATATGCATTTGTATTAAGACACTACCATGCTAAAAATATGCACACGACTGTTCTGTAAACTACACCTAAGACAACCAAACTTCACAGATCTAACATGATTCTTCATTCTTTTTTGTTCTACAGATGTATCAAATGCTGCCACACAGACAGAAGAAGCCACTGAGGACATGCACGAAGACGATGATCACAATATAACAGGACAGGTTAACCCCCCTGAAGTTTTAGCCCGCAGGTCAAAGCGTCCTAGGACTAATTCATCCATGGAGGTTACATTATCCTAAGACAGACTATGTGCTAACCCAAACTCTTTGACCCCAAGGGATTCATCTGTCCCAGAAAACTTTTACACTAAAGAGTTTATCTGTCCTAGGGCGCTGTTAACCCCAGGTTAAAGTGTTATTTAATCTGTCCTGTTACAACAGCTATACATAAACAGCTGCATTCCTCTCCTGTTCCATCTCTCGCACTTCTTTCATCTCTTTTTCTCCTCTACTTATACCTATGCTTGCTCATGTGCTTTTTTCCCCTTTAGATGATGTCATTGGTTAGCCTGCTTCAAAGCTACATTTTTTCTTGAATAACTGTCACACATTTACTGTTTGCTGGACCCTACAAAACTGTCACAATACTTCACTATGTCATGAATACATATGTGTTGCACAGCGACACCACATTAAGAGTCATCAAAAAGCTTTTTATTTGATCACACACCATCTCTGTGCCATGCAATGTTTTCAAATAAACAGATGCTGGTTTTGAATATCAAACGAGCGACTTTTCATGAAACTTTGCACACACATCAGAAAGTCCACACTTTTGAATTTATTTTGGGAATTGTGCATCATTTTTGGCCTTTTACTGCACCTTTTTACACACAAGGCACGGCAAATGCATTTCTATTTTCCATGGTCCTTGTCTATTTAACAGTACCCCAACGTGCAAGTCCCCCGACTTGCATATACCCCAACGTGGCCCGGGTTGCGAGGGCCCTTTATAGCTGCTCGCAGCTCTAGTTATTATTCTTATTCTTATATTTTATTCCTCGCACTTTTTTGTCCAGTTTCTTCTTCCACATTTTTCACCCGATTCACTCCGTTCCAATTTCAAACGATTCCAAATATTCGCGCCTAGAGCGCTTCCATTTTTCTTATTCCCACGATTCACGTGTTACCCGCAATTCCCGATTTCGTACCCGATTTTTCCCCATGTATTCTTAATGGGAGATTCAAAATTTCACATTTCCTTCCACAGTTTTCATCCGATTCACTTCGTTCCAACTTCAATATGTTCCATCATGAGCTCTTCCAGCTTTTCAGTTCCAAAATTCACGCCTTACCCACAATTCACGATTTCGTACCCGAATATTTCCCACATTCTACATTTTTCATTTACTTCCACATTATTCATCCGATTGACTTCGTTCCAACTTCAATATATTCCAGCATTTCAAGCCATTAGCTCTTCCAGCTTTTCAGTTCCAAAATTCACGCCTTGCCCACAATTCCCGATTTTGTACCCGAATATTTCCCACATTCTACATTTTCCATTTACTTACACATTATTCATCCGATTGATGTCGTTCCAGCTTCAATATATTCCAGCAATTCAAGCCATGAGCTCTTCCAGCTTTTCAGTTCCAAAATTCACACCTTGCCCACAATTCCGGATTTCGTACCCGAATATTTCCCACATTCTACATTTCACATTTACTTCGACATTTTTCATCCGATTGACGTTGTTTCAACTTCAATATATTCCAGCAATTCAAGCCATGAGCTCTTCCAGCTTTTCAGTTCCAAAATTCATGCCTTACCCACAATTCCCGATTTCGTACCCGAATATTTCCCACATTCTACATTTCACATTTACTTCGACATTTTTCATCCGATTGACGTTGTTTCAACTTCAATATATTCCACCAATTCAAGCCATGAGCTCTTCCAGCTTTTCAGTTCCAAAATTCCCGCCTTACCCACAATTCCCAATTTCGTACCCAAATATTTCCCACATTCTACATTTTCCATTTACTTCCACATTATTTATCCGATTGACTTCGTTCCAACTTCAATATATTCCACCATTTCACGTCATGAGCTCTTCCATCTTACCACCTAATTTACCACGTATGGCGGCCATTTTCCAACTTACCATGCACGGCGGCCATTTTAGACAAATGATATGCCCAGGTTTCTCGCCAACCTGGCCTCCCAAGGCGGTGGCCATTTTGGCCAATTGATTAGGTATGCGTGTGATTCTTGCCAGGATATTCCCCGACCTGAACAGGAAGTGACCAATATCAACAGGAAGTGACCTCACATCAACAGGAAGTGACCTAAAATCAACAGGAAGTGACCTGATTTTAACAGGAAATGACCCGATTTCAACAGGAAGTGACCTGATTTTAACAGGAAGTGACCTCATATCAACAGGAAGTGACTTAAAATCAACAGGAAGTGACCTCATATCAACAGGAAGTGACTTAAAATCAACAGGAAGTGACCCGATTTCAACAGGAAGTGACTTAATTTCAACAGGAAGTGGCCTAAAATCAACAGGAAGTGACCTGTTTTTAACAGGAAGTGACTAGATTTTAACAGGAAGTGACCCGATTTCAACAGGAAGTGACCTGATATCAACAGGAAGTGACCCAATTTCAACAGGAAGTGACCCAATTTTGACAGGAAGTGACATAATATCAACAGGAAGTGACCCAATTTCAACAGGAAGTGACCCGATTTCAACAGGAAGTGACCCGATTTCAACAGGAAGTGGCCTGAAATCAACAGGAAGTGAGCATGCTAGTGCTAAGTTAGCATGCTAATGCTAGCTAATGCTAATGCTAGCTGAACATGCTAATGCTATTGCTAGCTTAGCATGCTCATGCTAATGTTAGCTCAGCATGCTAATGCTAATGTTAGCTTAGCATGTGAATGCTAATGTTAGCTTAGCATAATAATGCTAATGTTAGCTTAGCATGCTAATGCTAAGTTAGCATGCTAATGCTAATGTTAGCTTAGCATGTTAATGCTAAGTTAGCATACTAATGCTAATGTTAGCTTAGCATGCTAATGCTAATGTTAGCTTAGCATGCTAATGCTAATGTTAGCTTAGCATGCTAATGCTAATGTTAGCATGCTAATGCTAATGTTAGCTTAGCATGCCAATGCTAATGTTAGCTTAGAATGCTAATGCTAAGTTAGCATGCTAATGCTAATGTTAGCTTAGCATGCTAATGCCAAGTTAGCATATTAATGCTTATGTTAACTTAGCATGCTAATGCTAGCTTAGTATACTAATGCAAATGTGACCTGATTTCAACAGAGTGACTATTACTCCATTGCTTAAGTTTGCCACTCCTTACACCATTGCGACTCGATTCTACCCTCCTTACTTCATTGCTTACTTAATTCTTCTCACTTTACTCCATTGCTTACCCGATTACTTGCTACTTCCTCCATTTCTTACTTGATTCCTTCCTTGTTTTCATGATTCTTGCTGATTTATTTTTACTTTTGTGGTATTTATCTTCCTTCAACTGCTTCTAGATTTCTGGATGAATTTAAACCATTCCAACTTCAGCATGTTAAGCTCATTCCATGTCATTCAGTATCATTCAACATCATTCAATATCATTCAATATCTTTCAATATCTTTCAATATCTTTCAATATCATTCATCATCATTCAACATTATTCCAAATCATTCCACAGGTATTCATTCAGCTCTCCAGCCTTCACACGCCATTTCCCCAGAAATGGCATTTCTAGTTGTGTGAAGGCTGGAGGCCTTCACACATATGTTATTCTACACCATTCCCGTTATTCTTATTGTGTGAAGGCTGGAGGCCTTCACACATATGTTATTCTACACCATTCCCGTTATTCTTATTGTGTGAAGGCTGGAGGCCTTCACACATATGTTATTCTACACCATTCCCGTTATTCTTATTATTATTATTGTGTGAAGGCTGGAGGCCTTCACACATATGTTATTCTACACCATTCCCGTTATTCTTATTATTATTATTGTGTGAAGGCTGGAGGCCTTCACACATATGTTATTCTACACCATTCCCGTTATTCTTATTATTATTATTATTCTTATTCTTATTCTATTTTATTCCTCGCACTTTTTTGTCCTGTTTCTACTTCCACATTTTTCACCCGATTCACTCCGTTCCAATTTCAAATGATTCCAAATATTCGCGTCTACATCGCTTCCATTTTTCTTATTCCCACGATTCACGTGTTACCCGCAATTCCCGATTTCGTACCCGATTTTTCCCCATGTATTCTTAATGGGAGATTCTAAATTTCACATTTCCTTCCACATTTTTCATCCGATTCACTTCGTTCCAACTTCAATATGTTCCATAATGAGCTTTTCAGTTCCAAAATTCACGCCTTACCCACAATTCACGATTTCGTACCTGAATATTTCCCACATTCTACATTTTTCATTTACTTCCACATTATTCATCCGATTGACTTCGTTCCAACTTCAATATATTCCAGCAATTCAAGCCATGAGCTATTCCAGCTTTTCAGTTCCAAAATTCACGCCTTGCCCACAATTCCCGATTTCGTACCCGAATATTTCCCACATTCTACATTTTCCATTTACTTCCACATTATTCATCCAATTGACGTCGTTCCAGCTTCAATATATTCCAGCATTTCAAGCCATTAGCTCTTCCAGCTTTTCAGTTCCAAAATTCACGCCTTGCCCACAATTCCTGATTTCATACCCGAATATTTCCCACATTCTACATCTTCCATTTACTTACACATTATTCATCCGATTGACGTTGTTTCAACTTCAATATATTCCAGCATTTCAAGCCATTAGCTCTTCCAGCTTTTCAGTTCCAAAATTCACGCCTTGCCCACAATTCCCGATTTCGTACCCGAATATTTCCCACATTCTACATTTTCCATTTACTTACACATTATTCATCCGATTGACGTCGTTCCAGCTTCAATATATTCCAGCAATTCAAGCCATGAGCTCTTCCAGCTTTTCAGTTCCAAAATTCACACCTTGCCCACAATTCCGGATTTCGTACCCGAATATTTCCCACATTCTATATTTCACATTTACTTCCACATTAGTCATCCGATTGACTTCGTTCCAACTTCAATATATTCCAGCAATTCAAGCCATGAGCTCTTCCAGCTTTTCAGTTCCAAAATTCATGCCTTACCCACAATTCCCGATTGCGTACCCGAATATTTCCCACATTCTACATTTCACATTTACTTCGACATTTTTCAACCGATTGACGTGGTTTCAACTTCAATATATTCCACCAATTCAAGCCATGAGCTCTTCCAGCTTTTCAGTTCCAAAATTCACGCCTTACCCACAATTCCCAATTTCGTACCCAAATATTTCCCACATTCTACATTTTCCATTTACTTCCACATTATTTATCCGATTGACTTCGTTACAACTTCAATATATTCCACCATTTCACGTCATGAGCTCTTCCATCTTACCACCTAACTTACCACGTATGGCGGCCATTTTCCAACTTACCATGCACGGCGGCCATTTTAGACAAATGATATGCCCAGGTTTCTCGCCAACCTGGCCTCCCAAGGCAGTGGCCATTTTGGCCAATTGATTAGGTATGCGTGTGATTCTTGCCAGGATATTCCCCGACCTGAACAGGAAGTGACCAATATCAACAGGAAGTGACCTCATATCAACAGGAAGTGACTTAATTTCAACAGGAAGTGACCTAAAATCAACAGGAAGTGACCTGATTTTAACAGGAAATGACCCGATTTCAACAGGAAGTGACCTGATTTTAACAGGAAGTGACTTCATGTCAACAGGAAGTGACTTAAAATCAATAGGAAGTGACCCGATTTCAACAGGAAGTGACTTAATTTCAACAGGAAGTGACCTAAAATCAACAGGAAGTGACCTGTTTTTAACAGGAAGTGACCCGATTTCAACAGGAAGTGACCCAATTTTGACAGGAAGTGACCTGATATCAACAGGAAGTGACCCAATTTCAACAGGAAGTAACCCAATTTTGACAGGAAGTGACCTGATATCAACAGGAAGTGACATGATATCAACAGGAAGTGACCCAATTTCAACAGGAAGTGACCCGATTTCAACAGGAAGTGGCCTGAAATCAACAGGAAGTGAGCATGCTAGTGCTAAGTTAGCATGCTAATGCTAGCTAATGCTAATTCTAGCTGAACATGCTAATGCTATTGCTAGCTTAGCATGCTAATGTTAATGTTAGCTCAGCATGCTAATGCTAATGTTAGCTTAGCATGTGAATGCTAATGTTAGCTTAGCATGCTAATGCTAATGTTAGCTTAGCATGCTAATGCTAAGTTAGCATGCTAATGCTAATGTTAGCTTAGCATGTTAATGCTAAGTTAGCATGCTAATGCTAATGTTAGCTTAGCATGCTAATGCTAATGTTAGCTTAGCATGCTACTGCTAATGCTAAGTTAGCATGCTAATGCTAATGTTAGCATGCTAATGCTAATGTTAGCTTAGCATGCTAATGCTAATGTTAGCATGCTAATGCTAATTTTAGCTCAGCATGCCAATGTTAATGTTAGCTTAGAATGCTAATGCTAAGTTAGCATGCTAATGCTAATGCTAATGTTAGTTTAGCATGCTAATGCTAAGTTAGCATATTAATGCTAATGTTAACTTAGCATGCTAATGCTAGCTTAGTATACTAATGCAAATGTGGCCTGATTTCAACAGAGTGACTATTACTCCATTGCTTAAGTTTGCCACTCCTTACACCATTGCGACTCGATTCTACCCTCCTTACTTCATTGCTTACTTAATTCTTCTCACTTTACTCCATTGCTTACCCGATTACTTGCTACTTCGTCCATTTCTTACTTGATTTCTTCCTTGTTTTCTTGTTTCTTGCTGATTTATTTTTACTTTTGTGGTATTTATCTTCCTTCAACTGCTTCTAGATTTCTGGATGAATTTAAACCATTCCAACTTCAGCATGTTAAGCTCATTCCATGTCATTCAGTATCATTCAACATCATTCAATATCATTCAATATCTTTCAATATCTTTCAATATCATTCATCATCATTCAACATTATTCCAAATCATTCCACAGGTATTCATTCAGCTCTCCAGCCTTCACACGCCATTTCCCCAGAAATGGCATTTCTAGTTATTCTTATTATTCTTATATTTTATTCCTCGCACTTTTTTGTCCTTCTTCTACTTCCACATTTTTCACCCGATTCACTCCGTTCCAATTTCAAACGATTCCAAATATTCGTGCCTACATCGCTTCCATTTTTCTTATTCCCACGATTCACGTGTTACCCGCAATTCCCGATTTCGTACCCGATTTTTCCCCATGTATTCTTAATGGGAGATTCAAAATTTCACATTTCCTTCCACAATTTTCATCCGATTCACTTCGTTCCAAGTTCAATATGTTCCATCATGAGCTTTTCAGTTCCAAAATTCACGCCTTACCCACAATTCACGATTTCGTACCCGAATATTTCCTACATTCTACATTTTTCATTTACTTCCACATTATTCATCCGATTGACTTCGTTCCAACTTCAATATATTCCAGCAATTCAAGCAATGAGCTCTTCCAGCTTTTCAGTTCCAAAATTCACGCCTTACCCACAATTCCCGATTTCGTACCCGCATATTACCCACATTCTACATTTTCCATTTACTTCCACATTATTCATCCAATTGACGTTGTTCCAGCTTCAATATATTCCACAATTTCAAGCCATTAGCTCTTCCAGCTTTTCAGTTCCAAAATTCACGCCTTGCCCACAATTCCCGATTTCGTACCCGAATATTTCCCACATTCTACATTTTCCATTTACTTACACATTATTCATCCGATTGACGTCGTTCCAGCTTCAATATAGTCCAGCAATTCAAGCCATGAGTTCTTCCAGCTTTTCAGTTCCAAAATTCACACCTTGCCCACAATTCCGGAATTCGTACCCGAATATTTCCCACATTCTATATTTCACATTTACTTCCACATTATCCATCCGACTGACTTCGTTCCAACTTCAATATATTCCAGCAATTCAAGCCATGAGCTCTTCCAGCTTTTCAGTTCCAAAATTCATGCCTTACCCACAATTCACGATTTCGTACCCGAATTTTTCCCAAATTCTACATTTCACATTTACTTCCACATTTTTCATCCGATTGACGTCGTTTCAACTTCAATATATTCCACCAATTCAAGCCATGAGCTCTTCCAGCTTTTCAGTTCCAAAATTCACGCCTTACCCACAATTCCCAATTTCGTACCCAAATATTTCCCACATTCTACATTTTCCATTTATTTCCACATTATTTATCCGATTGACTTTGTTCCAACTTCAATATATTCCACCATTTCACGTCATGAGCTCTTCCATCTTACCACCTAACTTACCACGTATGGCGGCCATTTTCCAACTTACCATGCACGGCGGCCATTTTAGACAAATGATATGCCCAGGTTTCTCGCCAACCTGGCCTCCCAAGGCGGTGGCCATTTTGGCCAATTGATTAGGTATGCGTGTGATTCTTGCCAGGATATTCCCCGACCTGAACAGGAAGTGACCAATATCAACAGGAAGTGACCTCATATCAACAGGAAGTGACTTAATTTCAACAGGAAGTGACTTAATTTCAACAGGAAGTGACCTAAAATCAACAGGAAGTGACCTGATTTTAACAGGAAATGACCCGATTTCAACAGGAAGTGACCTGATTTTAACAGGAAGTGACTTCATGTCAACAGGAAGTGACTTAAAATCAACAGGAAGTGACCCGATTTCAACAGGAAGTGACTTAATTTCAACAGGAAGTGACCTAAAATCAACAGGAAGTGACCTGTTTTTAACAGGAAGTGACCCGATATCAACAGGAAGTGACCCAATTTTGACAGGAAGTGACCTGATATCAACAGGAAGTGACCCAATTTCAACAGGAAGTGACCCAATTTCAACAGGAAGTGACCCAATTTTGACAAGAAGTGACCTGATATCAACAGGAAGTGACCCAATTTCAACAGGAAGTGACCCGATTTCAACAGGAAGTGACCCGATTTCAACAGGAAGTGGCCTGAAATCAACAGGAAGTGAGCATGCTAGTGCTAAGTTAGCATGCTAATGCTAGCTAATGCTAATTCTAGCTGAACATGCTAATGCTATTGCTAGCTTAGCATGCTAATGCTAATGTTAGCTCAGCATGCTAATGCTAATGTTAGCTTAGCATGTGAATGCTAATGTTAGCTTAGCATGCTAATGCTAATGTTAGCTTAGCATGTTAATGCTAAGTTAGCATGCTAATGCTAATGTTAGCTTAGCATGTTAATGCTAAGTTAGCATGCTAATGCTAATGTTAGCTTAGCATGCTAGTGCTAATGCTAAGTTAGCATGCTAATGCTAATGTTAGCATGCTAATGCTAATGTTAGCTTAGCATGCTAATGCTAATGTTAGCTTAGCATGCTAATGCTAATGTTAGCATGTTAATGCTAATGTTAGCTTAGCATGCCAATACTAATGTTAGCTTAGAATGCTAATGCTAAGTTAGCATGCTAATGCTAATGTTAGCTTAGCATATTAATGTTAATGTTAACTTAGCATGCTAATGCTAGCTTAGTATACTAATGCAAATGTGACCTGATTTCAACAGAGTGACTATTACTCCATTGCTTAAGTTTGCCACTCCTTACACCATTGCGACTCGATTCTACCCTCCTTACTTCATTGCTTACTTAATTCTTCTCACTTTACTCCATTGCTTACCCGATTACTTGCTACTTCGTCCATTTCTTACTTGATTTCTTCCTTGTTTTCTTGTTTCTTGCTGATTTATTTTTACTTTTGTGGTATTTGTCTTCCTTCAACTGCTTCTAGATTTCTGGATGAATTTAAACCATTCCAACTTCAGCATGTTAAGCTCATTCCATGTCATTCAGTATCATTCAACATCATTCAATATCATTCAATATCATTCAATATCTTTCAATATCTTTCAATATCATTCATCATCATTCAACATTATTCCAAATCATTCCACAGGTATTCATTCAGCTCTCCAGCCTTCACACGCCATTTCCCCAGAAATGGCATTTCTAGTTGTGTGAAGGCTGGAGGCCTTCACACATATGTTATTCTACACCATTCCCGTTATTCTTATTATTATTATTATTCTTATTCTTATTCTATTTTATTCCTCGCACTTTTTTGTCCTGTTTCTACTTCCACATTTTTCACCCGATTCACTCCGTTCCAATTTCAAATGATTCCAAATATTCGCGTCTACATCGCTTCCATTTTTCTTATTCCCACGATTCACGTGTTACCCGCAATTCCCGATTTCGTACCCGATTTTTCCCCATGTATTCTTAATGGGAGATTCTAAATTTCACATTTCCTTCCACATTTTTCATCCGATTCACTTCGTTCCAACTTCAATATGTTCCATAATGAGCTTTTCAGTTCCAAAATTCACGCCTTACCCACAATTCACGATTTCGTACCCGAATATTTCCCACATTCTACATTTTTCATTTACTTCCACATTATTCATCCGATTGACTTCGTTCCAACTTCAATATATTCCAGCAATTCAAGCCATGAGCTATTCCAGCTTTTCAGTTCCAAAATTCACGCCTTGCCCACAATTCCCGATTTCGTACCCGAATATTTCCCACATTCTACATTTTCCATTTACTTCCACATTATTCATCCAATTGACGTCGTTCCAGCTTCAATATATTCCAGCATTTCAAGCCATTAGCTCTTCCAGCTTTTCAGTTCCAAAATTCACGCCTTGCCCACAATTCCTGATTTCATACCCGAATATTTCCCACATTCTACATCTTCCATTTACTTACACATTATTCATCCGATTGACGTTGTTTCAACTTCAATATATTCCACCACTTCAAGCCATGAGCTCTTCCAGCTTTTCAGTTCCAAAATTTACGCCTGACCCACAATTCCCGATTTCGTACCCGAATATTTCCCACATTCTACATTTTCCATTTACTTACACATTATTCATCCGATTGACGTCGTTCCAGCTTCAATATATTCCAGCATTTCAAGCCATTAGCTCTTCCAGCTTTTCAGTTCCAAAATTCACACCTTGCCCACAATTCCCGATTTCGTACCCGAATATTTCCCAAATTCTACATTTTCCATTTACTTACACATTATTCATCCGATTGACGTCGTTCCAGCTTCAATATATTCCAGCAATTCAAGCCATGAGCTCTTCCAGCTTTTCAGTTCCAAAATTCACACCTTGCCCACAATTCCGGATTTCGTACCCGAATATTTCCCACATTCTATATTTCACATTTACTTCCACATTAGTCATCCGATTGACTTCGTTCCAACTTCAATATATTCCAGCAATTCAAGCCATGAGCTCTTCCAGCTTTTCAGTTCCAAAATTCATGCCTTACCCACAATTCCCGATTGCGTACCCGAATATTTCCCACATTCTACATTTCACATTTACTTCGACATTTTTCAACCGATTGACGTGGTTTCAACTTCAATATATTCCACCAATTCAAGCCATGAGCTCTTCCAGCTTTTCAGTTCCAAAATTCACGCCTTACCCACAATTCCCAATTTCGTACCCAAATATTTCCCACATTCTACATTTTCCATTTACTTCCACATTATTTATCCGATTGACTTCGTTCCAACTTCAATATATTCCACCATTTCACGTCATGAGCTCTTCCATCTTACCACCTAACTTACCACGTATGGCGGCCATTTTCCAACTTACCATGCACGGCGGCCATTTTAGACAAATGATATGCCCAGGTTTCTCGCCAACCTGGCCTCCCAAGGCGGTGGCCATTTTGGCCAATTGATTAGGTATGCGTGTGATTCTTGCCAGGATATTCCCCGACCTGAACAGGAAGTGACCAATATCAACAGGAAGTGACCTCATATCAACAGGAAGTGACTTAATTTCAACAGGAAGTGACTTAATTTCAATAGGAAGTGACCTAAAATCAACAGGAAGTGACCTGATTTTAACAGGAAATGACCCGATTTCAACAGGAAGTGACCTGATTTTAACAGGAAGTGACTTCATGTCAACAGGAAGTGACTTAAAATCAACAGGAAGTGACCCGATTTCAACAGGAAGTGACTTAATTTCAACAGGAAGTGACCTAAAATCAACAGGAAGTGACCTGTTTTTAACAGGAAGTGACCCGATTTCAACAGGAAGTGACCCAATTTTGACAGGAAGTGACCTGATATCAACAGGAAGTGACCCAATTTCAACAGGAAGTGACCCAATTTTGACAGGAAGTGACCTGATATCAACAGGAAGTGACCCAATTTCAACAGGAAGTGACCCAATTTCAACAGGAAGTGACCCGATTTCAACAGGAAGTGGCCTTAAATCAACAGGAAGTGAGCATGCTAGTGCTAAGTTAGCATGCTAATGCTAGCTAATGCTAATTCTAGCTGAACATGCTAATGCTATTGCTAGCTTAGCATGCTAATGCTAATGTTAGCTCAGCATGCTAATGCTCATGTTAGCTTAGCATGTGAATGCTAATGTTAGCTTAGCATGCTAATGCTAATGTTAGCTTAGCATGCTAATGCTAAGTTAGCATGCTAATGCTAATGTTAGCTTAGCATGTTAATGCTAAGTTAGCATGCTAATGCTAATGTTAGCTTAGCATGCTAATGCTAATGCTAAGTTAGCATGCTAATGCTAATGTTAGCATGCTAATGCTAATGTTAGCTTAGCATGCTAATGTTAGCTTAGCATACTAATGCTAATGTTAGCATGCTAATGCTAATGTTAGCTTAGCATGCTAATGCTAATGTTAGCATGCTAATGCTAATGTTAGCTTAGCATGCCAATGCTAATGTTAGCTTTGAATGCTAATGCTAAGTTAGCATGCTAACTTTTGTGGTATTTGTCTTCCTTCAACTGCTTCTAGATTTCTGGATGAATTTAAACCATTCCAACTTCAGCATGTTAAGCTCATTCCATGTCATTCAGTATCATTCAACATCATTCAATATCATTCAATATCATTCAATATCTTTCGATATCTTTCAATATCATTCATCATCATTCAACATTATTCCAAATCATTCCACAGGTATTCATTCAGCTCTCCAGCCTTCACACGCCATTTCCCCAGAAATGGCATTTCTAGTTATTATTATATTTTATTCCTCGCACTTTTTTGTCCAGTTTCTTCTTCCACATTTTTCACCCGATTCACTCCGTTCCAATTTCAAACGATTCCAAATATTCGCGCCTAGAGCGCTTCCATTTTTCTTATTCCCACGATTCACGTGTTACCCGCAATTCCCGATTTCGTACCCGATTTTTCCCCATGTATTCTTAATGGGAGATTCAAAATTTCACATTTCCTTCCACATTTTTCATCCGATTCACTTCGTTCCAACTTCAATATGTTCCATCATGAGCTTTTCAGTTCCAAAATTCACGCCTTACCCACAATTCACGATTTCGGACCCGAATATTTCCCACATTCTACATTTTTCATTTACTTCCACATTATTCATCTGATTGACTTCGTTCCAACTTCAATATATTCCAGCAATTCAAGCCATGAGCTATTCCAGCTTTTCAGTTCCAAAATTCACGCCTTGCCCACAATTCCCGATTTCGTACCCGAATATTTCCCACATTCTACATTTTCCATTGACTTCCACATTATACATCCAATTAACGTCGTTCCAGCTTCAATATATTCCAGCATTTCAAGCCATTAGCTCTTCCAGCTTTTCAGTTCCAAAATTCACGCCTTGCCCACAATTCCTGATTTCGTACCCGAATATTTCCCACATTCTACATTTTCCATTTACTTACACATTATTCATCCGATTGACGTCGTTCCAGCTTCAATATATTCCAGCAATTCAAGCCATGAGCTCTTCCAGCTTTTCAGTTCCAAAATTCACACCTTGCCCACAATTCCGGATTTCGTACCCGAATATTTCCCACATTCTATATTTCACATTTACTTCCACATTAGTCATCCGATTGACTTCGTTCCAACTTCAATATATTCCAGCAATTCAAGCCATGAGCTCTTCCAGCTTTTCAGTTCCAAAATTCATGCCTTACCCACAATTCCCGATTGCGTACCCGAATATTTCCCACATTCTACATTTCACATTTACTTCGACATTTTTCATCCGATTGACTTCGTTCCAACTTAAATATATTCCAGCAATTCAAGCCATGAGCTCTTCCAGCTTTTCAGTTCCAAAATTCACGCCTTACCCACAATTCCCGATTTTGTACCCGCACATTACCCACATTCTACATTTTCTTCCACATTATTCATCCGATTGACGTTGTTCCGGCTTCAATATATTCCAGCAATTCAAGCCATGAGCTCTTCCAGCTTTTCAGTTCCAAAATTCACACCTTGCCCACAATTCCGGATTTCGTACCCGAATATTTCCCACATTCTATATTTCACATTTCCTTCCACATTATTCATCCGATTGACTTCGTTCCAACTTCAATATATTCCAGCAATTCAAGCCATGAGCTCTTCCAGCTTTTCAGTTCCAAAATTCATGCCTTACCCACAATTCCCGATTGCGTACCCGAATATTTCCCACATTCTACATTTCACATTTACTTCGACATTTTTCAACCGATTGACGTGGTTTCAACTTCAATATATTCCACCAATTCAAGCCATGAGCTCTTCCAGCTTTTCAGTTCCAAAATTCACGCCTTACCCACAATTCCCAATTTCGTACCCAAATATTTCCCACATTCTACATTTTCCATTTACTTCCACATTATTTATCCGATTGACTTCGTTCCAACTTCAATATATTCCACCATTTCACGTCATGAGCTCTTCCATCTTACCACCTAACTTACCACGTATGGCGGCCATTTTCCAACTTACCATGCACGGCGGCCATTTTAGACAAATGATATGCCCAGGTTTCTCGCCAACCTGGCCTCCCAAGGCGGTGGCCATTTTGGCCAATTGATTAGGTATGCGTGTGATTCTTGCCAGGATATTCCCCGACCTGAACAGGAAGTGACCAATATCAACAGGAAGTGACCTCATATCAACAGGAAGTGACTTAATTTCAACAGGAAGTGACTTAATTTCAACAGGAAGTGACTTAATTTCAACAGGAAGTGACCTAAAATCAACAGGAAGTGACCTGATTTTAACAGGAAATGACCCGATTTCAACAGGAAGTGACCTGATTTTAACAGGAAGTGACTTCATGTCAACAGGAAGTGACTTAAAATCAACAGGAAGTGACCCGATTTCAACAGGAAGTGACTTAATTTCAACAGGAAGTGACCTAAAATCAACAGGAAGTGACCTGTTTTTAACAGGAAGTGACCCGATTTCAACAGGAAGTGACCCAATTTTGATAGGAAGTGACCTGATATCAACAGGAAGTGACCCAATTTCAACAGGAAGTGACCCAATTTTGACAGGAAGTGACCTGATATCAACAGGAAGTGACCCAATTTCAACAGGAAGTGACCCGATTTCAACAGGAAGTGACCCGATTTCAACAGGAAGTGGCCTGAAATCAACAGGAAGTGAGCATGCTAGTGCTAAGTTAGCATGCTAATGCTAGCTAATGCTAATTCTAGCTGAACATGCTAATGCTATTGCTAGCTTAGCATGCTAATGCTAATGTTAGCTCAGCATGCTAATGCTAATGTTAGCATAGCATGTGAATGCTAATGTTAGCTTAGCATGCTAATGTTAATGTTAGCTTAGCATGCTAATGCTAAGTTAGCATGCTAATGCTAATGTTAGCTTAGCATGTTAATGCTAAGTTAGCATGTTAATGCTAAGTTAGCATGCTAATGCTAATGTTAGCTTAGCATGCTAATGCTAATGTTAGCTTAGCATGCTAATGCTAATGCTAAGTTAGCATGCTAATGCTAATGTTAGCATGCTAATGCTAATGTTAGCTTAGCATGCCAATGTT
This sequence comes from Festucalex cinctus, assembly GCF_051991245.1. Classification (NCBI taxonomy): domain Eukaryota; kingdom Metazoa; phylum Chordata; class Actinopteri; order Syngnathiformes; family Syngnathidae; genus Festucalex; species Festucalex cinctus. The sequence goes on from NC_135411.1 coordinate 50,026,473, forward strand.
AATGTTAGCTTAGAATGCTAATGCTAAGTTAGCATGCTAATGCTAATGCTAATGTTAATTTAGCATGCTAATGCTAAGTTAGCATATTAATGCTAATGTTAACTTAGCATGCTAATGCTAGCTTAGTATACTAATGCAAATGTGACCTGATTTCAACAGAGTGACTATTACTCCATTGCTTAAGTTTGCCACTCCTTACACCATTGCGACTCGATTCTACCCTCCTTACTTCATTGCTTACTTAATTCTTCTCACTTTACTCCATTGCTTACCCGATTACTTGCTACTTCGTCCATTTCTTACTTGATTTCTTCCTTGTTTTCTTGTTTCTTGCTGATTTATTTTTACTTTTGTGGTATTTATCTTCCTTCAACTGCTTCTAGATTTCTGGATGAATTTAAACCATTCCAACTTCAGCATGTTAAGCTCATTCCATGTCATTCAGTATCATTCAACATCATTCAATATCATTCAATATCTTTCAATATCTTTCAATATCATTCATCATCATTCAACATTATTCCAAATCATTCCACAGGTATTCATTCAGCTCTCCAGCCTTCACACGCCATTTCCCCAGAAATGGCATTTCTAGTTATTATTATTATTCTTATATTTTATTCCTCGCACTTTTTTGTCCAGTTTCTTCTTCCACATTTTTCACCCGATTCACTCCGTTCCAATTTCAAACGATTCCAAATATTCGCGCCTAGAGCGCTTCCATTTTTCTTATTCCCACGATTCACGTGTTACCCGCAATTCCCGATTTCGTACCCGATTTTTCCCCATGTATTCTTAATGGGAGATTCAAAATTTCACATTTCCTTCCACAGTTTTCATCCGATTCACTTCGTTCCAACTTCAATATGTTCCATCATGAGCTCTTCCAGCTTTTCAGTTCCAAAATTCACGCCTTACCCACAATTCACGATTTCGTACCCGAATATTTCCCACATTATACATTTTTCATTTACTTCCACATTATTCATCCGATTGACTTCGTTCCAACTTCAATATATTCCAGCAATTCAAGCCATGAGCTCTTCCAGCTTTTCAGTTCCAAAATTCACGCCTTGCCCACAATTCCCGATTTCGTACCCGCACATTACCCACATTCTACATTTTCCATTTACTTCCACATTATTCATCCAATTGACGTCGTTCCAGCTTCAATATATTCCAGCATTTCAAGCCATTAGCTCTTCCAGCTTTTCAGTTCCAAAATTCACGCCTTGCCCACAATTCCCGATTTTGTACCCGAATATTTCCCACATTCTACATTTTCCATTTACTTACACATTATTCATCCGATTGATGTCGTTCCAGCTTCAATATATTCCAGCAATTCAAGCCATGAGCTCTTCCAGCTTTTCAGTTCCAAAATTCACACCTTGCCCACAATTCCGGATTTCGTACCCGAATATTTCCCACATTCTATATGTCACATTTACTTACACATTATTCATCCGATTGACTTCGTTCCAACTTCAATATATTCCAGCAATTCAAGCCATGAGCTCTTCCAGCTTTTCAGTTCCAAAATTCATGCCTTACCCACAATTCACGATTTCGTACCCGAATATTTCCCACATTCTACATTTCACATTTACTTCGACATTTTTCATCCGATTGACGTTGTTTCAACTTCAATATATTCCACCAATTCAAGCCATGAGCTCTTCCAGCTTTTCAGTTCCAAAATTCCCGCCTTACCCACAATTCCCAATTTCGTACCCAAATATTTCCCACATTCTACATTTTCCATTTACTTCCACATTATTTATCCGATTGACTTCGTTCCAACTTCAATATATTCCACCATTTCACGTCATGAGCTCTTCCGTCTTACCACCTAATTTACCACGTATGGCGGCCATTTTAGACAAATGATATGCCCAGGTTTCTCGCCAACCTGGCCTCCCAAGGCGGTGGCCATTTTGGCCAATTGATTAGGTATGCGTGTGATTCTTGCCAGGATATTCCCCGACCTGAACAGGAAGTGACCAATATCAACAGGAAGTGACCTCACATCAACAGGAAGTGACTTAATCTCAACAGGAAGTGACTTAATTTCAACAGGAAGTGACCTAAAATCAACAGGAAGTGACCTGATTTCAACAGGAAATGACCCGATTTCAACAGGAAGTGACCTGATTTTAACAGGAAGTGACCTCATATCAACAGGAAGTGACTTAAAATCAACAGGAAGTGACCCGATTTCAACAGGAAGTGACTTAATTTCAACAGGAAGTGGCCTAAAATCAACAGGAAGTGACCTGTTTTTAACAGGAAGTGACCCAATTTTAACAGGAAGTGACCCGATTTCAACAGGAAGTGACCTGATATCAACAGGAAGTGACCCAATTTCAACAGGAAGTGACCCAATTTTGACAGGAAGTGACCTAATATCAACAGGAAGTGACCCAATTTCAACAGGAAGTGACCCGATTTCAACAGGAAGTGACCCTATTTCAACAGGAAGTGGCCTGAAATCAACAGGAAGTGAGCATGCTAGTGCTAAGTTAGCATGCTAATGCTAGCTAATGCTAATGCTAGCTGAACATGCTAATGCTATTGCTAGCTTAGCATGCTAATGCTAATGTTAGCTCAGCATGCTAATGCTAATGTTAGCTTAGCATGTGAATGCTAATGTTAGCTTAGCATGCTAATGCTAATGTTAGCTTAGCATGCTAATGCTGAGTTAGCATGCTAATGCTAATGTTAGCTTAGCATGTTAATGCTAAGTTAGCATGCTAATGCTAATGTTAGCTTAGCATGCTAATGCTAATGTTAGCTTAGCATGCTAATGCTAATGTTAGCTTAGTGTGCTAATGCTAATGTTAGCATGCTAATGCTAATGTTAGCTTAGCATGCCAATGCTAATGTTAGCTTAGAATGCTAATGCTAAGTTAGCATGCTAATGCTAATGTTAGCTTAGCATGCTAATGCCAAGTTAGCATATTAATGGTAATGTTAACTTAGCATGCTAATGCTAGCTTAGTATACTAATGCAAATGTGACCTGATTTCAACAGAGTGACTATTACTCCATTGCTTAAGTTTGCCACTCCTTACACCATTGCGACTCGATTCTACCCTCCTTACTTCATTGCTTACTTAATTCTTCTCACTTTACTCCATTGCTTACCCGATTACTTGCTACTTCCTCCATTTCTTACTTGATTCCTTCCTTGTTTTCATGATTCTTGCTGATTTATTTTTACTTTTGTGGTATTTATCTTCCTTCAACTGCTTCTAGATTTCTGGATGAATTTAAACCATTCCAACTTCAGCATGTTAAGCTCATTCCATGTCATTCAGTATCATTCAACATCATTCAATATCATTCAATATCTTTCAATATCTTTCAATATCATTCATCATCATTCAACATTATTCCAAATCATTCCACAGGTATTCATTCAGCTCTCCAGCCTTCACACGCCATTTCCCCAGAAATGGCATTTCTAGTTGTGTGAAGGCTGGAGGCCTTCACACATATGTTATTCTACACCATTCCCGTTATTCTTATTATTATTATTATTCTTATTCTTATTCTATTTTATTCCTCGCACTTTTTTGTCCTGTTTCTACTTCCACATTTTTCACCCGATTCACTCCGTTCCAATTTCAAATGATTCCAAATATTCGCGTCTACATCGCTTCCATTTTTCTTATTCCCACGATTCACGTGTTACCCGCAATTCCCGATTTCGTACCCGATTTTTCCCCATGTATTCTTAATGGGAGATTCTAAATTTCACATTTCCTTCCACATTTTTCATCCGATTCACTTCGTTCCAACTTCAATATGTTCCATAATGAGCTTTTCAGTTCCAAAATTCACGCCTTACCCACAATTCACGATTTCGTACCCGAATATTTCCCACATTCTACATTTTTCATTTACTTCCACATTATTCATCCGATTGACTTCGTTCCAACTTCAATATATTCCAGCAATTCAAGCCATGAGCTATTCCAGCTTTTCAGTTCCAAAATTCACGCCTTGCCCACAATTCCCGATTTCGTACCCGAATATTTCCCACATTCTACATTTTCCATTTACTTCCACATTATTCATCCAATTGACGTCGTTCCAGCTTCAATATATTCCAGCATTTCAAGCCATTAGCTCTTCCAGCTTTTCAGTTCCAAAATTCACGCCTTGCCCACAATTCCTGATTTCATACCCGAATATTTCCCACATTCTACATCTTCCATTTACTTACACATTATTCATCCGATTGACGTTGTTTCAACTTCAATATATTCCACCACTTCAAGCCATGAGCTCTTCCAGCTTTTCAGTTCCAAAATTTACGCCTGACCCACAATTCCCGATTTCGTACCCGAATATTTCCCACATTCTACATTTTCCATTTACTTACACATTATTCATCCGATTGACGTCGTTCCAGCTTCAATATATTCCAGCATTTCAAGCCATGAGCTCTTCCAGCTTTTCAGTTCCAAAATTCACACCTTGCCCACAATTCCGGATTTCGTACCCGAATATTTCCCACAATCTATATTTCACATTTACTTCCACATTAGTCATCCGATTGACTTCGTTCCAACTTCAATATATTCCAGCAATTCAAGCCATGAGCTCTTCCAGCTTTTCATTTCCAAAATTCATGCCTTACCCACAATTCCCGATTGCGTACCCGAATATTTCCCACATTCTACATTTCACATTTACTTCGACATTTTTCAACCGATTGACGTGGTTTCAACTTCAATATATTCCACCAATTCAAGCCATGAGCTCTTCCAGCTTTTCAGTTCCAAAATTCACGCCTTACCCACAATTCCCAATTTCGTACCCAAATATTTCCCACATTCTACATTTTCCATTTACTTCCACATTATTTATCCGATTGACTTCGTTCCAACTTCAATATATTCCACCATTTCACGTCATGAGCTCTTCCATCTTACCACCTAACTTACCACGTATGGCGGCCATTTTCCAACTTACCATGCACGGCGGCCATTTTAGACAAATGATATGCCCAGGTTTCTCGCCAACCTGGCCTCCCAAGGCAGTGGCCATTTTGGCCAATTGATTAGGTATGCGTGTGATTCTTGCCAGGATATTCCCCGACCTGAACAGGAAGTGACCAATATCAACAGGAAGTGACCTCATATCAACAGGAAGTGACTTAATTTCAACAGGAAGTGACCTAAAATCAACAGGAAGTGACCTGATTTTAACAGGAAATGACCCGATTTCAACAGGAAGTGACCTGATTTTAACAGGAAGTGACTTCATGTCAACAGGAAGTGACTTAAAATCAACAGGAAGTGACCCGATTTCAACAGGAAGTGACTTAATTTCAACAGGAAGTGACCTAAAATCAACAGGAAGTGACCTGTTTTTAACAGGAAGTGACCCGATTTCAACAGGAAGTGACCCAATTTTGACAGGAAGTGACCTAATATCAACAGGAAGTGACCCAATTTCAACAGGAAGTGACCCAATTTTGACAGGAAGTGACCTGATATCAACAGGAAGTGACCCAATTTCAACAGGAAGTGACCCAATTTCAACAGGAAGTGACCCGATTTCAACAGGAAGTGGCCTGAAATCAACAGGAAGTGAGCATGCTAGTGCTAAGTTAGCATGCTAATGCTAGCTAATGCTAATTCTAGCTGAACATGCTAATGCTATTGCTAGCTTAGCATGCTAATGCTAATGTTAGCTCAGCATGCTAATGCTAATGTTAGCTTAGCATGTGAATGCTAATGTTAGCTTAGCATGCTAATGCTAATGTTAGCTTAGCATGCTAATGCTAAGTTAGCATGCTAATGCTAATGTTAGCTTAGCATGTTAATGCTAAGTTAGCATGCTAATGCTAATGTTAGCTTAGCATGCTAATGCTAATGTTAGCTGAGCATGCTAATGCTAATGCTAAGTTAGCATGCTAATGCTAATGTTTGCTTAGCATGCTAATGCTAATGTTAGCATGCTAATGCTAATGTTAGCTTAGCATGCCAATGCTAATGTTAGCTTAGCATGCCAATGTTAATGTTAGCTTAGAATGCTAATGCTAAGTTAGCATGCTAATGCTAATGCTAATGTTAGCTTAGCATGCTAATGCTAAGTTAGCATATTAATGCTAATGTTAACTTAGCATGCTAATGCTAGCTTAGTATACTAATGCAAATGTGACCTGATTTCAACAGAGTGACTATTACTCCATTGCTTAAGTTTGCCACTCCTTACACCATTGCGACTCGATTCTACCCTCCTTACTTCATTGCTTACTTAATTCTTCTCACTTTACTCCATTGCTTACCCGATTACTTGCTACTTCCTCCATTTCTTACTTGATTCCTTCCTTGTTTTCATGTTTCTTGCTGATTTATTTTTACTTTTGTGGTATTTATCTTCCTTCAACTGCTTCTAGATTTCTGGATGAATTTAAACCATTCCAACTTCAGCATGTTAAACTCATTCCATGTCATTCAGTATCATTCAACATCATTCAATATCATTCAATATCTTTCAATATCTTTCAATATCATTCATCATCATTCAACATTATTCCAAATCATTCCACAGGTATTCATTCAGCTCTCCAGCCTTCACACGCCATTTCCCCAGAAATGGCATTTCTAGTTATTATTCTTATTCTTATTCTATTTTATTCCTCGCACTTTTTTGTCCTGTTTCTACTTCCACATTTTTCACCCGATTCACTCCGTTCCAATTTCAAATGATTCCAAATATTCGCGTCTACATCGCTTCCATTTTTCTTATTCCCACGATTCACGTGTTACCCGCAATTCCCGATTTCGTACCCGATTTTTCCCCATGTATTCTTAATGGGAGATTCTAAATTTCACATTTCCTTCCACATTTTTCATCCGATTCACTTCGTTCCAACTTCAATATGTTCCATAATGAGCTTTTCAGTTCCAAAATTCACGCCTTACCCACAATTCACGATTTCGTACCCGAATATTTCCCACATTCTACATTTTTCATTTACTTCCACATTATTCATCCGATTGACTTCGTTCCAACTTCAATATATTCCAGCAATTCAAGCCATGAGCTATTCCAGCTTTTCAGTTCCAAAATTCACGCCTTGCCCACAATTCCCGATTTCGTACCCGAATATTTCCCACATTCTACATTTTCCATTTACTTCCACATTATTCATCCAATTGACGTCGTTCCAGCTTCAATATATTCCAGCATTTCAAGCCATTAGCTCTTCCAGCTTTTCAGTTCCAAAATTCACGCCTTGCCCACAATTCCTGATTTCATACCCGAATATTTCCCACATTCTACATCTTCCATTTACTTACACATTATTCATCCGATTGACGTTGTTTCAACTTCAATATATTCCAGCATTTCAAGCCATTAGCTCTTCCAGCTTTTCAGTTCCAAAATTCACGCCTTGCCCACAATTCCCGATTTCGTACCCGAATATTTCCCACATTCTACATTTTCCATTTACTTACACATTATTCATCCGATTGACGTCGTTCCAGCTTCAATATATTCCAGCAATTCAAGCCATGAGCTCTTCCAGCTTTTCAGTTCCAAAATTCACACCTTGCCCACAATTCCGGATTTCGTACCCGAATATTTCCCACATTCTATATTTCACATTTACTTCCACATTAGTCATCCGATTGACTTCGTTCCAACTTCAATATATTCCAGCAATTCAAGCCATGAGCTCTTCCAGCTTTTCAGTTCCAAAATTCATGCCTTACCCACAATTCCCGATTGCGTACCCGAATATTTCCCACATTCTACATTTCACATTTACTTCGACATTTTTCAACCGATTGACGTGGTTTCAACTTCAATATATTCCACCAATTCAAGCCATGAGCTCTTCCAGCTTTTCAGTTCCAAAATTCACGCCTTACCCACAATTCCCAATTTCGTACCCAAATATTTCCCACATTCTACATTTTCCATTTACTTCCACATTATTTATCCGATTGACTTCGTTACAACTTCAATATATTCCACCATTTCACGTCATGAGCTCTTCCATCTTACCACCTAACTTACCACGTATGGCGGCCATTTTCCAACTTACCATGCACGGCGGCCATTTTAGACAAATGATATGCCCAGGTTTCTCGCCAACCTGGCCTCCCAAGGCAGTGGCCATTTTGGCCAATTGATTAGGTATGCGTGTGATTCTTGCCAGGATATTCCCCGACCTGAACAGGAAGTGACCAATATCAACAGGAAGTGACCTCATATCAACAGGAAGTGACTTAATTTCAACAGGAAGTGACCTAAAATCAACAGGAAGTGACCTGATTTTAACAGGAAATGACCCGATTTCAACAGGAAGTGACCTGATTTTAACAGGAAGTGACTTCATGTCAACAGGAAGTGACTTAAAATCAATAGGAAGTGACCCGATTTCAACAGGAAGTGACTTAATTTCAACAGGAAGTGACCTAAAATCAACAGGAAGTGACCTGTTTTTAACAGGAAGTGACCCGATTTCAACAGGAAGTGACCCAATTTTGACAGGAAGTGACCTGATATCAACAGGAAGTGACCCAATTTCAACAGGAAGTAACCCAATTTTGACAGGAAGTGACCTGATATCAACAGGAAGTGACATGATATCAACAGGAAGTGACCCAATTTCAACAGGAAGTGACCCGATTTCAACAGGAAGTGGCCTGAAATCAACAGGAAGTGAGCATGCTAGTGCTAAGTTAGCATGCTAATGCTAGCTAATGCTAATTCTAGCTGAACATGCTAATGCTATTGCTAGCTTAGCATGCTAATGCTAATGTTAGCTCAGCATGCTAATGCTAATGTTAGCTTAGCATGTGAATGCTAATGTTAGCTTAGCATGCTAATGCTAATGTTAGCTTAGCATGCTAATGCTAAGTTAGCATGCTAATGCTAATGTTAGCTTAGCATGTTAATGCTAAGTTAGCATGCTAATGCTAATGTTAGCTTAGCATGCTAATGCTAATGTTAGCTTAGCATGCTAATGCTAATGCTAAGTTAGCATGCTAATGCTAATGTTAGCATGCTAATGCTAATGTTAGCTTAGCATGCTAATGCTAATGTTAGCATGCTAATGCTAATTTTAGCTCAGCATGCCAATGTTAATGTTAGCTTAGAATGCTAATGCTAAGTTAGCATGCTAATGCTAATGCTAATGTTAGTTTAGCATGCTAATGCTAAGTTAGCATATTAATGCTAATGTTAACTTAGCATGCTAATGCTAGCTTAGTATACTAATGCAAATGTGGCCTGATTTCAACAGAGTGACTATTACTCCATTGCTTAAGTTTGCCACTCCTTACACCATTGCGACTCGATTCTACCCTCCTTACTTCATTGCTTACTTAATTCTTCTCACTTTACTCCATTGCTTACCCGATTACTTGCTACTTCGTCCATTTCTTACTTGATTTCTTCCTTGTTTTCTTGTTTCTTGCTGATTTATTTTTACTTTTGTGGTATTTATCTTCCTTCAACTGCTTCTAGATTTCTGGATGAATTTAAACCATTCCAACTTCAGCATGTTAAGCTCATTCCATGTCATTCAGTATCATTCAACATCATTCAATATCATTCAATATCTTTCAATATCTTTCAATATCATTCATCATCATTCAACATTATTCCAAATCATTCCACAGGTATTCATTCAGCTCTCCAGCCTTCACACGCCATTTCCCCAGAAATGGCATTTCTAGTTATTGTGTGAAGGCTGGAGGCCTTCACACATATGTTATTCTACACCATTCCCGTTATTCTTATTCTTATTCTTATTCTTATTCTATTTTATTCCTCGCACTTTTTTGTCCTGTTTCTACTTCCACATTTTTCACCCGATTCACTCCGTTCCAATTTCAAATGATTCCAAATATTCGCGCCTACATCGCTTCCATTTTTCTTATTCCCACGATTCACGTGTTACCCGCAATTCCCGATTTCGTACCCGATTTTTCCCCATGTATTCTTAATGGGAGATTCTAAATTTCACATTTCCTTCCACATTTTTCATCCGATTCACTTCGTTCCAACTTCAATATGTTCCATCATGAGCTCTTCCAGCTTTTCAGTTCCAAAATTCACACCTTACCAACAATTCACGATTTCGTACCCGAATATTTCCCACATTCTACATTTTTCATTTACTTCCACATTATTCATCCGATTGACGTCGTTCTAACTTCAATATATTCCAGCAATTCAAGCCATGAGCTCTTCCAGCTTTTCAGTTCCAAAATTCATGCCTTACCCACAATTCCCGATTTCGTACCCGCATATTTCCCACATTCTACATTTCACATTTACTTCGACATTTTTTATCCGATTGACGTTGTTTCAACTTCAATATATTCCACCAATTCAAGCCATGAGCTCTTCCAGCTTTTCAGTTCCAAAATTCCCGCCTTACCCACAATTCCCAATTTCGTACCCAAATATTTCCCACATTCTACATTTTCCATTTACTTCCACATTATTTATCCGATTGACTTCGTTCCAACTTCAATATATTCCACCATTTCACGTCATGAGCTCTTCCATCTTACCACCTAACTTACCACGTATGGCGGCCATTTTCCAACTTACCATGCACGGCGGCCATTTTAGACAAATGATATGCCCAGGTTTCTCGCCAACCTGGCCTCCCAAGGCGGTGGCCATTTTGGCCAATTGATTAGGTATGCGTGTGATTCTTGCCAGGATATTCCCCGACCTGAACAGGAAGTGACCAATATCAACAGGAAGTGACCTCATATCAACAGGAAGTGACCTAAAATCAACAGGAAGTGACCTGATTTTAACAGGAAATGACCCGATTTCAACAGGAAGTGACCTGATTTTAACAGGAAGTGACCTCATATCAACAGGAAGTGACTTAAAATCAACAGGAAGTGACCCGATTTCAACAGGAAGTGACTTAATTTCAACAGGAAGTGGCCTAAAATCAACAGGAAGTGACCTGTTTTTAACAGGAAGTGACCCGATTTCAACAGGAAGTGACCCAATTTTGACAGGAAGTGACCTGATATCAACAGGAAGTGACCCAATTTCAACAGGAAGTGACCCAATTTTGACAGGAAGTGACCTGATATCAACAGGAAGTGACCCAATTTCAACAGGAAGTGACCCGATTTCAACAGGAAGTGGCCTGAAATCAACAGGAAGTGAGCATGCTAGTGCTAAGTTAGCATGCTAATGCTAGCTAATGCAAATGCTAGCTGAACATGCTAATGCTATTGCTAGCTTAGCATGCTAATGCTAATGTTAGCTCAGCATGCTAATGCTAATGCTAGCTTAGCATGTGAATGCTAATGTTAGCTTAGCATGCTAATGCTAATGTTAGCTTAGCATGCTAATGCTAAGTTAGCATGCTAATGCTAATGTTAGCTTAACATGTTAATGCTAAGTTAACATGCTAATGCTAATGTTAGCTTAGCATGCTAATGCTAAGTTAGAATGCTAATGTTAATGCTAAGTTAGCATGCTAATGCTAATGTTAGCATGCTAATGCTAATGTTAGCATGCTAATGCTAATGTTAGCTTAGCATGCCAATACTAATGTTAGCTTAGAATGCTAATGCTAAGTTAGCATGCTAATGTTAGCTTAGCATGCTAATGCTAAGTTAGCATATTAATGCTAATGTTAACTTAGCATGCTAATGCTAGCTTAGTATACTAATGCAAATGTGACCTGATTTCAACAGAGTGACTATTACTCCATTGCTTAAGTTTGCCACTCCTTACACCATTGCGACTCGATTCTACCCTCCTTACTTCATTGCTTACTTAATTCTTCTCACTTTACTCCATTGCTTACCCGATTACTTGCTACTTCCTCCATTTCTTACTTGATTCCTTCCTTGTTTTCATGTTTCTTGCTGATTTATTTTTACTTTTGTGGTATTTATCTTCCTTCAACTGCTTCTAGATTTCTGGATGAATTTAAACCATTCCAACTTCAGCATGTTAAGCTCATTCCATGTCATTCAGTATCATTCAACATCATTCAATATCATTCAATATCTTTCAATATCTTTCAATATCATTCATCATCATTCAACATTATTCCAAATCATTCCACAGGTATTCATTCAGCTCTCCAGCCTTCACACGCCATTTCCCCAGAAATGGCATTTCTAGTTGTGTGAAGGCTGGAGGCCTTCACACATATGTTATTCTACACCATTCCCGTTATTCTTATTATTATTATTATTATATTTTATTCCTCGCACTTTTTTGTCCAGTTTCTTCTTCCACATTTTTCACCCGATTCACTCCGTTCCAATTTCAAACGATTCCAAATATTCACGCCTACAGCGCTTCCATTTTTCTTATTCCCACGATTCACGTGTTACCCACAATTCCCGATTTCGTACCCGATTTTTCCCCATTTATTCTTAATGGGAGATTCAAAATTTCACATTTCCTTCCACATTTTTCATCCGATTCACTTCGTTCCAACTTCAATATGTTCCATAATGAGCTTTTCAGTTCCAAAATTCACGCCTTACCCACAATTCACGATTTCGTACCCGAATATTTCCCACATTCTACATTTTTCATTTACTTCCACATTATTCATCCGGTTGACTTCGTTCCAACTTCAATATATTCCAGCAATTCAAGCCATGAGCTCTTCCAGCTTTTCAGTTCCAAAATTTACGCCTGACCCACAATTCCCGATTTCGTACCCGAATATTTCCCACATTCTACATTTTCCATTTACTTACACATTATTCATCCGATTGACGTCGTTCCAGCTTCAATATATTCCAGCATTTCAAGCCATTAGCTCTTCCAGCTTTTCAGTTCCAAAATTCACGCCTTGCCCACAATTCCCGATTTCGTACCCGAATATTTCCCACATTCTACATTTTCCATTTACTTACACATTATTCATCCGATTGACGTCGTTCCAGCTTCAATATATTCCAGCAATTCAAGCCATGAGCTCTTCCAGCTTTTCAGTTCCAAAATTCACACCTTGCCCACAATTCCGGATTTCGTACCCGAATATTTCCCACATTCTATATTTCACATTTACTTCCACATTAGTCATCCGATTGACTTCGTTCCAACTTCAATATATTCCAGCAATTCAAGCCATGAGCTCTTCCAGCTTTTCAGTTCCAAAATTCATGCCTTACCCACAATTCCCGATTTCGTACCCGAATATTTCCCACATTCTACATTTTCCATTTACTTACACATTATTCATCCGATTGACGTCGTTCCAGCTTCAATATATTCCACCAATTCAAGCCATGAGCTCTTCCAGCTTTTCAGTTCCAAAATTCACGCCTTACCCACAATTCCCAATTCCGTACCCAAATATTTCCCACATTCTACATTTTCCATTTACTTCCACATTATTTATCCGATTGACTTCGTTCCAACTTCAATATATTCCACCATTTCACGTCATGAGCTCTTCCATCTTACCACCTAACTTACCACGTATGGCGGCCATTTTCCAACTTACCATGCACGGCGGCCATTTTAGACAAATGATATGCCCAGGTTTCTCGCCAACCTGGCCTCCCAAGGCGGTGGCCATTTTGGCCAATTGATTAGGTATGCGTGTGATTCTTGCCAGGATATTCCCCGACCTGAACAGGAAGTGACCAATATCAACAGGAAGTGACCTCATATACACAGTAAGTGACTTAATTTAAACAGGAAGTGACTTAATTTCAACAGGAAGTGACCTAAAATCAACAGGAAGTGACCTGATTTTAACAGGAAATGACCCGATTTCAACAGGAAGTGACCTGATTTTAACAGGAAGTGACTTCATGTCAACAGGAAGTGACTTAAAATCAACAGGAAGTGACCCGATTTCAACAGGAAGTGACTTAATTTCAACAGGAAGTGACCTAAAATCAACAGGAAGTGACCTGTTTTTAACAGGAAGTGACCCAATTTCTACAGGAAGTGACCCAATTTTGACAGGAAGTGACCTGATATCAACAGGAAGTGACCCAATTTTGACAGGAAGTGACCCGATTTCAACAGGAAGTGACCCGATTTCAACAGGAAGTGGCCTGAAATCAACAGGAAGTGAGCATGCTAGTGCTAAGTTAGCATGCTAATGCTAGCTAATGCTAATTCTAGCTGAACATGCTAATGCTATTGCTAGCTTAGCATGCTAATGCTAATGTTAGCTCAGCATGCTAATGCTAATGTTAGCTTAGCATGTGAATGCTAATGTTAGCTTAGCATGCTAATGCTAATGTTAGCCTAGCATGCTAATGCTAAGTTAGCATGCTAATGCTAATGTTAGCTTAGCATGTTAATGCTAAGTTAGCATGCTAATGCTAATGTTAGCTTAGCATGCTAATGCTAATGTTAGCTTAGCATGCTAATGCTAATGTTAGCTTAGCATGCTAATGCTAATGTTAGCCTAGCATGCTAATGCTAAGTTAGCATGCTAATGCTAATGTTAGCTTAGCATGCTAATGCTAATGTTAGCTTAGCATGCTAATGCTAATGCTAAGTTAGCATGCTAATGCTAATGTTAGCATGCTAATGCTAATGTTAGCTTAGCATGCTAATGCTAATGTTAGCTTAGCATGCCAATGCTAATGTTAGCTTAGAATGCTAATGCTAAGTTAGCATGCTAATGCTAATGTTAGCTTAGCATGCTAATGCTAAGTTAGCACATTAATGCTAATGTTAACTTAGCATGCTAATGCTAGCTTAGTATACTAATGCAAATGTGACCTGATTTCAACAGAGTGACTATTACTCCATTGCTTAAGTTTGCCACTCCTTACACCATTGCGACTCGATTCTACCCTCCTTACTTCATTGCTTACTTAATTCTTCTCACTTTACTCCATTGCTTACCCGATTACTTGCTACTTCGTCCATTTCTTACTTGATTTCTTCCTTGTTTTCTTGTTTCTTGCTGATTTATTTTTACTTTTGTGGTATTTGTCTTCCTTCAACTGCTTCTAGATTTCTGGATGAATTTAAACCATTCCAACTTCAGCATGTTTAGCTCATTCCATGTCATTCAGTATCATTCAACATCATTCAATATCATTCAATATCATTCAATATCTTTCAATATCTTTCAATATCATTCATCATCATTCAACATTATACCAAATCATTCCACAGGTATTCATTCAGCTCTCCAGCCTTCACACGCCATTTCCCCAGAAATGGCATTTCTAGTTCTTATTCTTATTATTATATTTTATTCCTCGCACTTTTTTGTCCGCTTTCTTCTTCCACATTTTTCACCCGATTCACTCCGTTCCAATTTCAAACGATTCCAAATATTCGCGCCTAGAGCGCTTCCATTTTTCTTATTCCCACGATTCACGTGTTACCCGCAATTCCCGATTTCGTACCCGATTTTTCCCCATGTATTCTTAATGGGAGATTCAAAATTTCACATTTCCTTCCACATTTTTCATCCGATTCACTTCGTTCCAACTTCAATATGTTCCATAATGAGCTTTTCAGTTCCAAAATTCACGCCTTACCCACAATTCACGATTTCGTACCCGAATATTTCCCACATTCTACATTTTTCATTTACTTCCACATTATTCATCTGATTGACTTCGTTCCAACTTCAATATATTCCAGCAATTCAAGCCATGAGCCAGCTTTTCAGTTCCAAAATTCACGCCTTGCCCACAATTCCCGATTTCGTACCCGAATATTTCCCACATTCTACATTTTCCATTTACTTACACATTATTCATCCGATTGACGTCGTTCCAGCTTCAATATATTCCAGCATTTCAAGCCATTAGCTCTTCCAGCTTTTCAGTTCCAAAATTCACGCTTTGCCCACAATTCCCGATTTCGTACCCGAATATTTCCCACATTCTACATTTTCTATTTACTTACACATTATTCATCCGATTGACGTCGTTCCAGCTTCAATATATTCCAGCAATTCAAGCCATGAGCTCTTCCAGCTTTTCAGTTCCAAAATTCACGCCTTACCCACAATTCCCAATTTCGTACCCAAATATTTCCCACATTCTACATTTTCCATTTACTTCCACATTATTTATCCGATTGACTTCGTTCCAACTTCAATATATTCCACCATTTCACGTCATGAGCTCTTCCATCTTACCACCTAACTTACCACGTATGGCGGCCATTTTCCAACTTACCATGCACGGCGGCCATTTTAGACAAATGATATGCCCAGGTTTCTCGCCAACCTGGCCTCCCAAGGCGGTGGCCATTTTGGCCAATTGATTAGGTATGCGTGTGATTCTTGCCAGGATATTCCCCGACCTGAACAGGAAGTGACCAATATCAACAGGAAGTGACCTCATATCAACAGGAAGTGACTTAATTTCAACAGGAAGTGACTTAATTTCAACAGGAAGTGACCTAAAATCAACAGGAAGTGACCTGATTTTAACAGGAAATGACCCGATTTCAACAGGAAGTGACCCAATTTTGACAGGAAGTGACCTGATATCAACAGGAAGTGACCCAATTTCAACAGGAAGTGACCCAATTTCAACAGGAAGTGACCCAATTTTGACAGGAAGTGACCTGATATCAACAGGAAGTGACCCAATTTCAACAGGAAGTGACCCGATTTCAACAGGAAGTGACCCGATTTCAACAGGAAGTGACCCGATTTCAACAGGAAGTGGCCTGAAATCAACAGGAAGTGAGCATGCTATTGCTAGCTTAGCATGCTAATGCTAATGTTAGCTCAGCATGCTAATGTTAATGTTAGCTTAGCATGTGAATGCTAATGTTAGCTTAGCATGCTAATGCTAATGTTAGCTTAGCATGCTAATGCTAATGTTAGCTTAGCATGCTAATGCTAATGTTAGCTTAGCATGCTAATGCTAAGTTAGCATGCTAATGCTAATGTTAGCTTAGCATGTTAATGCTAAGTTAGCATGCTAATGCTAATGTTAGCTTAGCATGCTAATGCTAATGTTAGGTTAGCATGCTAATGCTAATGTTAGCATGCTAATGCTAATGTTAGCTTAGCATGCTAATGCTAATGTTAGCTTAGCATGCTAATGCTAATGTTAGCATGCTAATGCTAATGTTAGCTTAGCATGCCAATACTAATGTTAGCTTAGAATGCTAATGCTAAGTTAGCATGCTAATGCTAATGTTAGCTTAGCATGCTAATGCTAAGTTAGCATGCTAATGCTAAGTTAGCATGCTAATGCTAAGTTAGCATATTAATGCTAATGTTAACTTAGCATGCTAATGCTAGCTTAGTATACTAATGCAAATGTGACCTGATTTCAACAGAGTGACTATTACTCCATTGCTTAAGTTTGCCACTCCTTACACCATTGCGACTCGATTCTACCCTCCTTACTTCATTGCTTACTTAATTCTTCTCACTTTACTCCATTGCTTACCCGATTACTTGCTACTTCCTCCATTTCTTACTTGATTCCTTCCTTGTTTTCATGTTTCTTGCTGATTTATTTTTACTTTTGTGGTATTTATCTTCCTTCAACTGCTTCTAGATTTCTGGATGAATTTAAACCATTCCAACTTCAGCATGTTAAGCTCATTCCATGTCATTCAGTATCATTCAACATCATTCAATATCATTCAATATCTTTCAAGATCTTTCAATATCATTCATCATCATTCAACATTATTCCAAATCATTCCACAGGTATTCATTCAGCTCTCCAGCCTTCACACGCCATTTCCCCAGAAATGGCATTTCTAGTTATTATTATTATTATATTTTATTCCTCGCACTTTTTTGTCCAGTTTCTTCTTCCACATTTTTCACCCGATTCACTCCGTTCCAATTTCAAACGATTCCAAATATTCACGCCTACAGCGCTTCCATTTTTCTTATTCCCACGATTCACGTGTTACCCACAATTCCCGATTTCGTACCCGATTTTTCCCCATTTATTCTTAATGGGAGATTCAAAATTTCACATTTCCTTCCACATTTTTCATCCGATTCACTTCGTTCCAACTTCAATATGTTCCATAATGAGCTTTTCAGTTCCAAAATTCACGCCTTACCCACAATTCACGATTTCGTACCCGAATATTTCCCACATTCTACATTTTTCATTTACTTCCACATTATTCATCCGATTGACTTCGTTCCAACTTCAATATATTCCAGCAATTCAAGCCATGAGCTATTCCAGCTTTTCAGTTCCAAAATTCACGCCTGACCCACAATTCCCGATTTCGTACCCGAATATTTCCCACATTCTACATTTTCCATTTACTTACACATTATTCATCCGATTGACGTCGTTCCAGCTTCAATATATTCCAGCATTTCAAGCCATTAGCTCTTCCAGCTTTTCAGTTCCAAAATTCACGCCTTGCCCACAATTCCTGATTTCGTACCCGAATATTTCCCACATTCTACATTTTCCATTTACTTCCACATTATTCATCCGATTGACGTCGTTTAAACTTCAATATATTCCACCACTTCAAGCCATGAGCTCTTCCAGCTTTTCAGTTCCAAAATTTACGCCTGACCCACAATTCCCGATTTCGTACCCGAATATTTCCCACATTCTACATTTTCCATTTACTTACACATTATTCATCCGATTGACGTCGTTCCAGCTTCAATATATTCCAGCATTTCAAGCCATTAGCTCTTCCAGCTTTTCAGTTCCAAAATTCACGCCTTGCCCACAATTCCCGATTTCGTACCCGAATATTTCCCACGTTCTACATTTTCCATTTACTTACACATTATTCATCCGATTGACTTCGTTCCAACTTCAATATATTCCAACAATTCAAGCCATGAGCTCTTCCAGCTTTTCAGTTCCAAAATTCATGCCTTACCCACAATTCCCGATTTCGTACCCGAATATTTCCCACATTCTACATTTCACATTTACTTTGACATTTTTCATCCGATTGACGTCGTTTCAACTTCAATATATTCCACCAATTCAAGCCATGAGCTCTTCCAGCTTTTCAGTTCCAAAATTCACGCCTTACCTACAATTCCCAATTTCGTACCCAAATATTTCCCACATTCTACATTTTCCATTTACTTCCACATTATTTATCTGATTGACTTCGTTCCAACTTCAATATATTCCACCATTTCACGTCATGAGCTCTTCCATCTTACCACCGAACTTACCATGTATGGCGGCCATTTTCCAAATTACCATGAATGGCGGCCATTTTAGATAAATGATTAGATATGCCCAGGATTCTCGCCAACCTGGACCCACAGGCCGGCGGCCATCTTGGCCAATGGTTTAGGGACGCCCAGGATTTCCGCCACGTCGTCCACCGGTGGCGGCGGCCATCTTGCCCAATTGATTCGGGACGCCTAGGATTTCCGCCACGTCGTCCACCGGTGGCGGCGGCCATCTTGGCCAATTGATTCGGGACGCCTAGGATTTCCGCCACGTCGTCCACCGGGGGCGGCGGCCATCTTGGCCAATTGATTAGGGACGCCTAGGATTTCCGCCATTTCGACCTAATTTCAATAGGAAGTGACCTAAAATCAACAGGAAGTGACCTGATTTTAACAGGAATTGACCCGATTTCAACAGGAAGTGACCTGATTTTAACAGGAAGTGACCTGATTTTAACAGGAAGTGACCTCATATCAACAGGAAGTGACCTCATATCAACAGGAAGTGACCCGATTTCAACAGGAAGTGACCTCATATCAACAGGAAGTGACCTCATATCAACAGGAAGTGACCCGATTTCAACAGGAAGTGACCCGATTCCAACAGGAAGTGGCCTGAAATCAACAGGAAGTGACCTGATTTTAACAGGAAGTGACCTCATATCAACAGGAAGTGACCTCATATCAACAGGAAGTGACCTAAAATCAACAGGAAGTGACCTCATATCAACAGGAAGTGACCTAAAATCAACAGGAAGTGACCCAATTTCAACAGGAAGTGGCCTGAAATCAACAGGAAGTGAGCATGCTAGTGCTAAGTTAGCATGCTAATGCTAACTAATGCTTATGCTAGCTGAACATGCTAATGCTATTGCTAGCTTAGCATGTTAATGCTAATGTTAGCTCAGTATGCTAATGCTAAGTTAGCATGCTAATGCTAATGTTAGCTTAGCATGCCAATGCTAATGTTAGCTTAGCATGCTAATGCTAATGTTAGCTTAGCATGTTAATGCTAATGTTAGCATGTTAATGCTAATGTTAGCATGCTAATACTAATGTTAGCTTAGCATGCTAATGCTAATGTTAGCTTAGAATGCTAATGCTAATGCTCAGTTAGCATGCTAATGCTAATGTAAGCTTAGCATGCTAATGCTAAGTTAGAATATTAATGCTAATGTTAGCTTAGCATGACAATATTAATGTTAACTTCGCATGCTAATGATAAATTAGCATACTAATGCTAATGTTAGCTTAGCATGCTAATGCTAGCTTAGTATACTCATGCAAATGTTACCTGGTTTCAACAGAGTGACTATTACTCCATTGCTTAAGTTTGCCACACCTTACACCATTGCGACTCGATTCTACCCTCCTTACTTCATTGCTTACTTAATTCTTCTCACTTTACTCCATTGCTTTCCCGATTACTTGCTACTTCCTCCATTTCTTGATTTCTTCCTTGTTTTCTTGTTTCTTGCTGATTTAATTTTACTTTTGTGGTATTTGTCTTCCTTCAACTGCTTCTAGATTTCTGGATGAATTTAAACCATTCCAACTTCAGCATGTTAAGGTCATTCCATGTCATTCAGTATCATTCAACATCATTCAACACCATTCAATATCATTCAATATCTTTCAATATCATTCATCATCATTCAACATTATTCTAAATCATTCCACAGGTATTCATTCAGCACTCCAGCCTTCACACGCCATTTCCCCAGAAATGGCATTTCTAGTTGTGTGAAGGCTGGAGGCCTTCACACATATGTTATTCTACACCATTCCCGTTATTCTTATTATTGTGTGAAGGCTGGAGGCCTTCACACATATGTTATTCTACACCATTCCCGTTATTCTTATTATTATTGTGTGAAGGCTGGAGGCCTTCACACATATGTTATTCTACACCATTCCCGTTATTCTTATTATTATTATTATTATTGTGTGAAGGCTGGAGGCCTTCACACATATGTTATTCTACACCATTCCCGTTATTCTTATTATTATTATTATTATTATTATTATTATTATTCTATTTTATTCCTCGCACTTTTTTGTCCTGTTTCTACTTCCACATTTTTCACCCGATTCACTCCGTTCCAATTTCAAATGATTCCAAATATTCGCGTCTACATCGCTTCCATTTTTCTTATTCCCACGATTCACGTGTTACCCGCAATTCCCGATTTCGTACCCGATTTTTCCCCATGTATTCTTAATGGGAGATTCTAAATTTCACATTTCCTTCCACATTTTTCATCCGATTCACTTCGTTCCAACTTCAATATGTTCCATAATGAGCTTTTCAGTTCCAAAATTCACGCCTTGCCCACAATTCACGATTTCGTACCCGAATATTTCCCACATTCTACATTTTTCATTTACTTCCACATTATTCATCCGATTGACTTCGTTCCAACTTCAATATATTCCAGCAATTCAAGCCATGAGCTATTCCAGCTTTTCAGTTCCAAAATTCACGCCTTGCCCACAATTCCCGATTTCGTACCCGAATATTTCCCACATTCTACATTTTCCATTTACTTCCACATTATTCATCCAATTGACGTCGTTCCAGCTTCAATATATTCCAGCATTTCAAGCCATTAGCTCTTCCAGCTTTTCAGTTCCAAAATTCACACCTTGCCCACAATTCCCGATTTCGTACCCGAATATTTCCCAAATTCTACATTTTCCATTTACTTACACATTATTCATCCGATTGACGTCGTTCCAGCTTCAATATATTCCAGCAATTCAAGCCATGAGCTCTTCCAGCTTTTCAGTTCCAAAATTCACACCTTGCCCACAATTCCGGATTTCGTACCCGAATATTTCCCACATTCTATATTTCACATTTACTTCCACATTAGTCATCCGATTGACTTCGTTCCAACTTCAATATATTCCAGCAATTCAAGCCATGAGCTCTTCCAGCTTTTCAGTTCCAAAATTCATGCCTTACCCACAATTCCCGATTGCGTACCCGAATATTTCCCACATTCTACATTTCACATTTACTTCGACATTTTTCAACCGATTGACGTGGTTTCAACTTCAATATATTCCACCAATTCAAGCCATGAGCTCTTCCAGCTTTTCAGTTCCAAAATTCACGCCTTACCCACAATTCCCAATTTCGTACCCAAATATTTCCCACATTCTACATTTTCCATTTACTTCCACATTATTTATCCGATTGACTTCGTTCCAACTTCAATATATTCCACCATTTCACGTCATGAGCTCTTCCATCTTACCACCTAACTTACCACGTATGGCGGCCATTTTCCAACTTACCATGCACGGCGGCCATTTTAGACAAATGATATGCCCAGGTTTCTCGCCAACCTGGCCTCCCAAGGCGTTGGCCATTTTGGCCAATTGATTAGGTATGCGTGTGATTCTTGCCAGGATATTCCCCGACCTGAACAGGAAGTGACCAATATCAACAGGAAGTGACCTCATATCAACAGGAAGTGACTTAATTTCAACAGGAAGTGACTTAATTTCAATAGGAAGTGACCTAAAATCAACAGGAAGTGACCTGATTTTAACAGGAAATGACCCGATTTCAACAGGAAGTGACCTGATTTTAACAGGAAGTGACTTCATGTCAACAGGAAGTGACTTAAAATCAACAGGAAGTGACCCGATTTCAACAGGAAGTGACTTAATTTCAACAGGAAGTGACCTAAAATCAACAGGAAGTGACCTGTTTTTAACAGGAAGTGACCCGATTTCAACAGGAAGTGACCCAATTTTGACAGGAAGTGACCTGATATCAACAGGAAGTGACCCAATTTCAACAGGAAGTGACCCAATTTTGACAGGAAGTGACCTGATATCAACAGGAAGTGACCCAATTTCAACAGGAAGTGACCCAATTTCAACAGGAAGTGACCCGATTTCAACAGGAAGTGGCCTGAAATCAACAGGAAGTGAGCATGCTAGTGCTAAGTTAGCATGCTAATGCTAGCTAATGCTAATTCTAGCTGAACATGCTAATGCTATTGCTAGCTTAGCATGCTAATGCTAATGTTAGCTCAGCATGCTAATGCTCATGTTAGCTTAGCATGTGAATGCTAATGTTAGCTTAGCATGCTAATGCTAATGTTAGCTTAGCATGCTAATGCTAAGTTAGCATGCTAATGCTAATGTTAGCTTAGCATGTTAATGCTAAGTTAGCATGCTAATGCTAATGTTAGCTTAGCATGCTAATGCTAATGCTAAGTTAGCATGCTAATGCTAATGTTAGCATGCTAATGCTAATGTTAGCTTAGCATGCTAATGTTAGCTTAGCATGCTAATGCTAATGTTAGCATGCTAATGCTAATGTTAGCTTAGCATGCTAATGCTAATGTTAGCATGCTAATGCTAATGTTAGCTTAGCATGCCAATGCTAATGTTAGCTTTGAATGCTAATGCTAAGTTAGCATGCTAACTTTTGTGGTATTTGTCTTCCTTCAACTGCTTCTAGATTTCTGGATGAATTTAAACCATTCCAACTTCAGCATGTTAAGCTCATTCCATGTCATTCAGTATCATTCAACATCATTCAATATCATTCAATATCATTCAATATCTTTCGATATCTTTCAATATCATTCATCATCATTCAACATTATTCCAAATCATTCCACAGGTATTCATTCAGCTCTCCAGCCTTCACACGCCATTTCCCCAGAAATGGCATTTCTAGTTATTATTCTTATTCTTATATTTTATTCCTCGCACTTTTTTGTCCAGCTTCTACTTCCACATTTTTCACCCGATTCACTCCGTTCCAATTTCAAACGATTCCAAATATTCGCGCCTACAGCGCTTCCATTTTTCTTATTCCCACGATTCACGTGTTACCCGCAATTCCCGATTTCGTACCCGATTTTTCCCCATGTATTCTTAATGGGAGATTCAAAATTTCACATTTCCTTCCACATTTTTCATCCGATTCACTTCGTTCCAACTTCAAATATGTTCCATCATGAGCTCTTCCAGCTTTTCAGTTCCAAAATTCACGCCTTACCCACAATTCACGATTTCGTACCCGAATATTTCCCACATTCTACATTTCACATTTACTTCCACATTATTCATCCGATTGACTTCATGCCAACTTCAATATATTCCAGCAATCCAAGCCATGAGCTCTTCCAGCTTTTCAGTTCCAAAATTCACGCCTTACCCACAATTCACGATTTCGTACCCGAATATTTCCCACATTCTACATTTTTCATTTACTTCCACATTATTCATCCAATTGACTTCGTTCCAACTTCAATATATTCCAGCATTTCAAGCCATTAGCTCTTCCAGCTTTTCAGTTCCAAAATTCATGCCTTGCCCACAATTCCCGATTTCGTACCCGAATATTTCCCACATTCTACATTTTCCATTTACTTACACATTATTCATCCGATTGACGTTGTTCCAGCTTCAATATATTCCAGCAATTCAAGCCATGAGCTCTTCCAGCTTTTCAGTTCCAAAATTCATGCCTTACCCACAATTCCCGATTTCGTACCCGAATATTTCCCACATTATACATTTCACATTTACTTCGACATTTTTCATCCGATTGACGTCGTTTCAACTTCAATCTATTCCACCAATTCAAGCCATGAGCTCTTCCTGCTTTTCAGTTCCAAAATTCACGCCTTACCCACAATTCCCAATTTCGTGCCCAAATATTTCCCACATTCTACATTTTCCATTTACTTCCACATTATTTATCCGATTGACTTCGTTCTAACTTCAATATATTCCAGCAATTCAAGCCATGAGCTCTTCCAGCTTTTCAGTTCCAAAATTCATGCCTTACCCACAATTCCCGATTTCGTACCCGAATATTTCCCACATTCTACATTTCACATTTACTTCGACATTTTTTATCCGATTGACGTTTCAACTTCAATATATTCCACCAATTCAAGCCATGAGCTCTTCCAGCTTTTCAGTTCCAAAATTCCCGCCTTACCCACAATTCCCAATTTCGTACCCAAATATTTCCCACATTCTACATTTTCCATTTACTTCCACATTATTTATCCGATTGACTTCGTTCCAACTTCAATATATTCCACCATTTCACGTCATGAGCTCTTCCATCTTACCACCTAACTTACCACGTATGGCGGCCATTTTCCAACTTACCATGCACGGCGGCCATTTTAGACAAATGATATGCCCAGGTTTCTCGCCAACCTGGCCTCCCAAGGCGGTGGCCATTTTGGCCAATTGATTAGGTATGCGTGTGATTCTTGCCAGGATATTCCCCGACCTGAACAGGAAGTGACCAATATCAACAGGAAGTGACCTCATATCAACAGGAAGTGACCTAAAATCAACAGGAAGTGACCTGATTTTAACAGGAAATGACCCGATTTCAACAGGAAGTGACCTGATTTTAACAGGAAGTGACCTCATATCAACAGGAAGTGACTTAAAATCAACAGGAAGTGACCCGATTTCAACAGGAAGTGACTTAATTTCAACAGGAAGTGGCCTAAAATCAACAGGAAGTGACCTGTTTTTAACAGGAAGTGACCCGATTTCAACAGGAAGTGACCCAATTTTGACAGGAAGTGACCTGATATCAACAGGAAGTGACCCAATTTCAACAGGAAGTGACCCAATTTTGACAGGAAGTGACCTGATATCAACAGGAAGTGACCCAATTTCAACAGGAAGTGACCCGATTTCAACAGGAAGTGGCCTGAAATCAACAGGAAGTGAGCATGCTAGTGCTAAGTTAGCATGCTAATGCTAGCTAATGCTAATGCTAGCTGAACATGCTAATGCTATTGCTAGCTTAGCATGCTAATGCTAATGTTAGCTCAGCATGCTAATGCTAATGCTATCTTAGCATGTGAATGCTAATGTTAGCTTAGCATGCTAATGCTAATGTTAGCTTAGCATGCTAATGCTAAGTTAGCATGCTAATGCTAATGTTAGCTTAGCATGTTAATGCTAAGTTAACATGCTAATGCTAATGTTAGCTTAGCATGCTAATGCTAAGTTAGCATGCTAATGTTAATGCTAAGTTAGCATGCTAATGCTAATGTTAGCATGCTAATGCTAATGTTAGCATGCTAATGCTAATGTTAACTTAGCATGCTAATGCTAATGTTAGCATGCTAATGCTAATGTTAGCTTAGAATGCTAATGCTATTGTTAGCATGCTAATGCTAATGTTAGCTTAGCATGCTAATGCTAAGTTAGCATATTAATGCAAATGTTAACTTAGCATGCTAATGCTAGCTTAGTATACTAATGCAAATGTGACCTGATTTCAACAGAGTGACTATTACTCCATTGCTTAAGTTTGCCACTCCTTACACCATTGCGACTCGATTCTACCCTCCTTACTTCATTGCTTACTTAATTCTTCTCACTTTACTCCATTGCTTACCCGATTACTTGCTACTTCCTCCATTTCTTACTTGATTCCTTCCTTGTTTTCATGTTTCTTGCTGATTTATTTTTACTTTTGTGGTATTTATCTTCCTTCAACTGCTTCTAGATTTCTGGATGAATTTAAACCATTCCAACTTCAGCATGTTAAGCTCATTCCATGTCATTCAGTATCATTCAACATCATTCAATATCATTCAATATCTTTCAATATCTTTCAATATCATTCATCATCATTCAACATTATTCCAAATCATTCCACAGGTATTCATTCAGCTCTCCAGCCTTCACACGCCATTTCCCCAGAAATGGCATTTCTAGTTGTGTGAAGGCTGGAGGCCTTCACACATATGTTATTCTACACCATTCCCGTTATTCTTATTATTATTATTATTCTTATTCTTATTCTTATTCTATTTTATTCCTCGCACTTTTTTGTCCTGTTTCTACTTCCACATTTTTCACCCGATTCACTCCGTTCCAATTTCAAATGATTCCAAATATTCGCGTCTACATCGCTTCCATTTTTCTTATTCCCACGATTCACGTGTTACCCGCAATTCCCGATTTCGTACCCGATTTTTCCCCATGTATTCTTAATGGGAGATTCTAAATTTCACATTTCCTTCCACATTTTTCATCCGATTCACTTCGTTCCAACTTCAATATGTTCCATAATGAGCTTTTCAGTTCCAAAATTCACGCCTTACCCACAATTCACGATTTCGTACCCGAATATTTCCCACATTCTACATTTTTCATTTACTTCCACATTATTCATCCGATTGACTTCGTTCCAACTTCAATATATTCCAGCAATTCAAGCCATGAGCTATTCCAGCTTTTCAGTTCCAAAATTCACGCCTTGCCCACAATTCCCGATTTCGTACCCGAATATTTCCCACATTCTACATTTTCCATTTACTTCCACATTATTCATCCAATTGACGTCGTTCCAGCTTCAATATATTCCAGCATTTCAAGCCATTAGCTCTTCCAGCTTTTCAGTTCCAAAATTCACGCCTTGCCCACAATTCCTGATTTCATACCCGAATATTTCCCACATTCTACATCTTCCATTTACTTACACATTATTCATCCGATTGACGTTGTTTCAACTTCAATATATTCCACCACTTCAAGCCATGAGCTCTTCCAGCTTTTCAGTTCCAAAATTTACGCCTGACCCACAATTCCCGATTTCGTACCCGAATATTTCCCACATTCTACATTTTCCATTTATTTACACATTATTCATCCGATTGACGTCGTTCCAGCTTCAATATATTCCAGCATTTCAAGCCATTAGCTCTTCCAGCTTTTCAGTTCCAAAATTCACACCTTGCCCACAATTCCCGATTTCGTACCCGAATATTTCCCACATTCTACATTTTCCATTTACTTACACATTATTCATCCGATTGACGTCGTTCCAGCTTCAATATATTCCAGCAATTCAAGCCATGAGCTCTTCCAGCTTTTCAGTTCCAAAATTCACACCTTGCCCACAATTCCGGATTTCGTACCCGAATATTTCCCACATTCTATATTTCACATTTACTTCCACATTAGTCATCCGATTGACTTCGTTCCAACTTCAATATATTCCAGCAATTCAAGCCATGAGCTCTTCCAGCTTTTCAGTTCCAAAATTCATGCCTTACCCACAATTCCCGATTGCGTACCCGAATATTTCCCACATTCTACATTTCACATTTACTTCGACATTTTTCAACCGATTGACGTGGTTTCAACTTCAATATATTCCACCAATTCAAGCCATGAGCTCTTCCAGCTTTTCAGTTCCAAAATTCACGCCTTACCCACAATTCCCAATTTCGTACCCAAATATTTCCCACATTCTACATTTTCCATTTACTTCCACATTATTTATCCGATTGACTTCGTTCCAACTTCAATATATTCCACCATTTCACGTCATGAGCTCTTCCATCTTACCACCTAACTTACCACGTATGGCGGCCATTTTCCAACTTACCATGCACGGCGGCCATTTTAGACAAATGATATGCCCAGGTTTCTCGCCAACCTGGCCTCCCAAGGCGGTGGCCATTTTGGCCAATTGATTAGGTATGCGTGTGATTCTTGCCAGGATATTCCCCGACCTGAACAGGAAGTGACCAATATCAACAGGAAGTGACCTCATATCAACAGGAAGTGACTTAATTTCAACAGGAAGTGACTTAATTTCAATAGGAAGTGACCTAAAATCAACAGGAAGTGACCTGATTTTAACAGGAAATGACCCGATTTCAACAGGAAGTGACCTGATTTTAACAGGAAGTGACTTCATGTCAACAGGAAGTGACTTAAAATCAACAGGAAGTGACCCGATTTCAACAGGAAGTGACTTAATTTCAACAGGAAGTGACCTAAAATCAACAGGAAGTGACCTGTTTTTAACAGGAAGTGACCCGATTTCAACAGGAAGTGACCCAATTTTGACAGGAAGTGACCTGATATCAACAGGAAGTGACCCAATTTCAACAGGAAGTGACCCAATTTTGACAGGAAGTGACCTGATATCAACAGGAAGTGACCCAATTTCAACAGGAAGTGACCCAATTTCAACAGGAAGTGACCCGATTTCAACAGGAAGTGGCCTGAAATCAACAGGAAGTGAGCATGCTAGTGCTAAGTTAGCATGCTAATGCTAGCTAATGCTAATTCTAGCTGAAAATGCTAATGCTATTGCTAACTTAGCATGCTAATGCTAATGTTAGCTCAGCATGCTAATGCTCATGTTAGCTTAGCATGTGAATGCTAATGTTAGCTTAGCATACTAATGCTAATGTTAGCTTAGCATGCTAATGCTAAGTTAGCATGCTAATGCTAATGTTAGCTTAGCATGTTAATGCTAAGTTAGCATGCTAATGCTAATGTTAGATTAGCATGCTAATGCTAATGCTAAGTTAGCATGCTAATGCTAATGTTAGCTTAGCATGCTAATGTTAGCTTAGCATGCTAATGCTAATGTTAGCATGCTAATGCTAATGTTAGCTTAGCATGCTAATGCTAATGTTAGCATGCTAATGCTAATGTTAGCTTAGCATGCCAATGCTAATGTTAGCTTTGAATGCTAATGCTAAGTTAGCATGCCAACTTTTGTGGTATTTGTCTTCCTTCAACTGCTTCTAGATTTCTGGATGAATTTAAACCATTCCAACTTCAGCATGTTAAGCTCATTCCATGTCATTCAGTATCATTCAACATCATTCAATATCATTCAATATCATTCAATATCTTTCGATATCTTTCAATATCATTCATCATCATTCAACATTATTCCAAATCATTCCACAGGTATTCATTCAGCTCTCCAGCCTTCACACGCCATTTCCCCAGAAATGGCATTTCTAGTTATTATTATTATTCTTATATTTTATTCCTCGCACTTTTTTGTCCAGCTTCTACTTCCACATTTTTCACCCGATTCACTCCGTTCCAATTTCAAACGATTCCAAATATTCGCGCCTACAGCGCTTCCATTTTTCTTATTCCCACGATTCACGTGTTACCCGCAATTCCCGATTTCGTACCCGATTTTTCCCCATGTATTCTTAATGGGAGATTCAAAATTTCACATTTCCTTCCACATTTTTCATCCGATTCACTTCGTTCCAACTTCAAATATGTTCCATCATGAGCTCTTCCAGCTTTTCAGTTCCAAAATTCACGCCTTACCCACAATTCACGATTTCGTACCCGAATATTTCCCACATTCTACATTTCACATTTACTTCCACATTATTCATCCGATTGACTTCATGCCAACTTCAATATATTCCAGCAATCCAAGCCATGAGCTCTTCCAGCTTTTCAGTTCCAAAATTCACGCCTTACCCACAATTCACGATTTCGTACCCGAATATTTCCCACATTCTACATTTTTCATTTACTTCCACATTATTCATCCAATTGACTTCGTTCCAACTTCAATATATTCCAGCAATTCAAGCCATGAGCTCTTCCAGCTTTTCAGTTCCAAAATTCACGCCTTACCCACAATTCCCGATTTCGTACCCGCACATTACCCACATTCTACATTTTCCATTTACTTACACATTATTCATCCGATTGACGTCGTTCCAGCTTCAATATATTCCAGCATTTCAAGCCATTAGCTCTTCCAGCTTTTCAGTTCCAAAATTCACGCCTTGCCCACAATTCCCGATTTCGTACCCGAATATTTCCCACATTCTACATTTTCCATTTACTTACACATTATTCATCCGATTGACGTTGTTCCAGCTTCAATATATTCCAGCAATTCAAGCCATGAGCTCTTCCAGCTTTTCAGTTCCAAAATTCATGCCTTACCCACAATTCCCGATTTCGTACCCGAATATTTCCCACATTATACATTTCACATTTACTTCGACATTTTTCATCCGATTGACGTCGTTTCAACTTCAATCTATTCCACCAATTCAAGCCATGAGCTCTTCCTGCTTTTCAGTTCCAAAATTCACGCCTTACCCACAATTCCCAATTTCGTGCCCAAATATTTCCCACATTCTACATTTTCCATTTACTTCCACATTATTTATCCGATTGACTTCGTTCTAACTTCAATATATTCCAGCAATTCAAGCCATGAGCTCTTCCAGCTTTTCAGTTCCAAAATTCATGCCTTACCCACAATTCCCGATTTCGTACCCGAATATTTCCCACATTCTACATTTCACATTTACTTCGACATTAGTCATCCGATTGACTTCGTTCCAACTTCAATATATTCCACCAATTCAAGCCATGAGCTCTTCCAGCTTTTCAGTTCCAAAATTCATGCCTTACCCACAATTCCCGATTGCGTACCCGAATATTTCCCACATTCTACATTTCACATTTACTTCGACATTTTTCAACCGATTGACGTGGTTTCAACTTCAATATATTCCACCAATTCAAGCCATGAGCTCTTCCAGCTTTTCAGTTCCAAAATTCACGCCTTACCCACAATTCCCAATTTCGTACCCAAATATTTCCCACATTCTACATTTTCCATTTACTTCCACATTATTTATCCGATTGACTTCGTTCCAACTTCAATATATTCCACCATTTCACGTCATGAGCTCTTCCATCTTACCACCTAACTTACCACGTATGGCGGCCATTTTCCAACTTACCATGCACGGCGGCCATTTTAGACAAATGATATGCCCAGGTTTCTCGCCAACCTGGCCTCCCAAGGCGGTGGCCATTTTGGCCAATTGATTAGGTATGCGTGTGATTCTTGCCAGGATATTCCCCGACCTGAACAGGAAGTGACCAATATCAACAGGAAGTGACCTCATATCAACAGGAAGTGACTTAATTTCAACAGGAAGTGACTTAATTTCAATAGGAAGTGACCTAAAATCAACAGGAAGTGACCTGATTTTAACAGGAAATGACCCGATTTCAACAGGAAGTGACCTGATTTTAACAGGAAGTGACTTCATGTCAACAGGAAGTGACTTAAAATCAACAGGAAGTGACCCGATTTCAACAGGAAGTGACTTAATTTCAACAGGAAGTGACCTAAAATCAACAGGAAGTGACCTGTTTTTAACAGGAAGTGACCCAATTTCAACAGGAAGTGACCTGATATCAACAGGAAGTGACCCAATTTCAACAGGAAGTGACCCAATTTTGACAGGAAGTGACCTGATATCAACAGGAAGTGACCCAATTTCAACAGGAAGTGACCCGATTTCAACAGGAAGTGACCCGATTTCAACAGGAAGTGGCCTGAAATCAACAGGAAGTGAGCATGCTAGTGCTAAGTTAGCATGCTAATGCTAGCTAATGCTAATTCTAGCTGAACATGCTAATGCTATTGCTAGCTTAGCATGCTAATGCTAATGTTAGCTCAGCATGCTAATGCTAATGTTAGCTTAGCATGTGAATGCTAATGTTAGCTTAGCATGCTAATGCTAATGTTAGCTTAGCATGCTAATGCTAAGTTAGCATGCTAATGCTAATGTTAGCTTAGCATGTTAATGCTAAGTTAGCATGCTAATGCTAATGTTAGCTTAGCATGCTAATGCTAATGTTAGCTTAGCATGCTAATGCTAATGCTAAGTTAGCATGCTAATGCTAATGTTAGCATGCTAATGCTAATGTTAGCTTAGCATGCTAATGCTAATGTTAGCATGCTAATGCTAATGTTAGCATGCTAATGCTAATGTTAGCATGCTAATGCTAATGTTAGCATGCTAATGCTAATGTTAGCTTAGCATGCCAATGCTAATGTTAGCTTAGAATGCTAATGCTAAGTTAGCACGCTAATGCTAATGTTAGCTTAGCATGCTAATGCTAAGTTAGCACATTAATGCTAATGTTAACTTAGCATGCTAATGCTAGCTTAGTATACTAATGCAAATGTGACCTGATTTCAACAGAGTGACTATTACTCCATTGCTTAAGTTTGCCACTCCTTACACCATTGCGACTCGATTCTACCCTCCTTACTTCATTGCTTACTTAATTCTTCTCACTTTACTCCA
This sequence comes from Festucalex cinctus, assembly GCF_051991245.1. Taxonomy (NCBI): domain Eukaryota; kingdom Metazoa; phylum Chordata; class Actinopteri; order Syngnathiformes; family Syngnathidae; genus Festucalex; species Festucalex cinctus. Next base: position 50,059,530 of record NC_135411.1, read on the forward strand.
TTGCTTACCCGATTACTTGCTACTTCGTCCATTTCTTACTTGATTTCTTCCTTGTTTTCTTGTTTCTTGCTGATTTATTTTTACTTTTGTGGTATTTGTCTTCCTTCAACTGCTTCTAGATTTCTGGATGAATTTAAACCATTCCAACTTCAGCATGTTTAGCTCATTCCATGTCATTCAGTATCATTCAACATCATTCAATATCATTCAATATCATTCAATATATTTCAATATCTTTCAATATCTTTCAATATCATTCATCATCATTCAACATTATTCCAAATCATTCCACAGGTATTCATTCAGCTCTCCAGCCTTCACACGCCATTTCCCCAGAAATGGCATTTCTAGTTATTATTATTATTATTATATTTTATTCCTCGCACTTTTTTGTCCAGTTTCTTCTTCCACATTTTTCACCCGATTCACTCCGTTCCAATTTCAAACGATTCCAAATATTCACGCCTACAGCGCTTCCATTTTTCTTATTCCCACGATTCACGTGTTACCCACAATTCCCGATTTCGTACCCGATTTTTCCCCATTTATTCTTAATGGGAGATTCAAAATTTCACATTTCCTTCCACATTTTTCATCCGATTCACTTCGTTCCAACTTCAATATGTTCCATAATGAGCTTTTCAGTTCCAAAATTCACGCCTTACCCGCAATTCACGATTTCGTACCCGAATATTTCCCACATTCTACATTTTTCATTTACTTCCACATTATTCATCCGATTGACTTCGTTCCAACTTCAATATATTCCAGCAATTCAAGCCATGAGCTCTTCCAGCTTTTCAGTTCCAAAATTTACGCCTGACCCACAATTCCCGATTTCGTACCCGAATATTTCCCACATTCTACATTTTCCATTTACTTACACATTATTCATCCGATTGACGTCGTTCCAGCTTCAATATATTCCAGCATTTCAAGCCATTCGCTCTTCCAGCTTTTCAGTTCCAAAATTCACGCCTTGCCCACAATTCCCGATTTCGTACCCGAATATTTCCCACATTCTACATTTTCCATTTACTTACACATTATTCATCCGATTGACGTCGTTCCAGCTTCAATATATTCCAGCAATTCAAGCCATGAGCTCTTCCAGCTTTTCAGTTCCAAAATTCACACCTTGCCCACAATTCCGGATTTCGTACCCGAATATTTCCCACATTCTATATTTCACATTTACTTCCACATTAGTCATCCGATTGACTTCGTTCCAACTTCAATATATTCCAGCAATTCAAGCCATGAGCTCTTCCAGCTTTTCAGTTCCAAAATTCATGCCTTACCCACAATTCCCGATTTCGTACCCGAATATTTCCCACATTCTACATTTTCCATTTACTTACACATTATTCATCCGATTGACGTCGTTCCAGCTTCAATATATTCCACCAATTCAAGCCATGAGCTCTTCCAGCTTTTCAGTTCCAAAATTCACGCCTTACCCACAATTCCCAATTTCGTACCCAAATATTTCCCACATTCTACATTTTCCATTTACTTCCACATTATTTATCCGATTGACTTCGTTCCAACTTCAATATATTCCACCATTTCACGTCATGAGCTCTTCCATCTTACCACCTAACTTACCACGTATGGCGGCCATTTTCCAACTTACCATGCACGGCGGCCATTTTAGACAAATGATATGCCCAGGTTTCTCGCCAACCTGGCCTCCCAAGGCGGTGGCCATTTTGGCCAATTGATTAGGTATGCGTGTGATTCTTGCCAGGATATTCCCCGACCTGAACAGGAAGTGACCAATATCAACAGGAAGTGACCTCATATCAACAGGAAGTGACTTAATTTAAACAGGAAGTGACTTAATTTCAACAGGAAGTGACCTAAAATCAACAGGAAGTGACCTGATTTTAACAGGAAATGACCCGATTTCAACAGGAAGTGACCTGATTTTAACAGGAAGTGACTTCATGTCAACAGGAAGTGACTTAAAATCAACAGGAAGTGACCCGATTTCAACAGGAAGTGACTTAATTTCAACAGGAAGTGACCTAAAATCAACAGGAAGTGACCTGTTTTTAACAGGAAGTGACCCAATTTCAACAGGAAGTGACCCAATTTTGACAGGAAGTGACCTGATATCAACAGGAAGTGACCCAATTTTGACAGGAAGTGACCCGATTTCAACAGGAAGTGACCCGATTTCAACAGGAAGTGGCCTGAAATCAACAGGAAGTGAGCATGCTAGTGCTAAGTTAGCATGCTAATGCTAGCTAATGCTAATTCTAGCTGAACATGCTAATGCTATTGCTAGCTTAGCATGCTAATGCTAATGTTAGCTCAGCATGCTAATGCTAATGTTAGCTTAGCATGTGAATGCTAATGTTAGCTTAGCATGCTAATGCTAATGTTAGCCTAGCATGCTAATGCTAAGTTAGCATGCTAATGCTAATGTTAGCTTAGCATGTTAATGCTAAGTTAGCATGCTAATGCTAATGTTAGCTTAGCATGCTAATGCTAATGTTAGCTTAGCATGCTAATGCTAATGTTAGCTTAGCATGCTAATGCTAATGTTAGCTTAGCATGCTAATGCTAATGCTAAGTTAGCATGCTAATGCTAATGCTAAGTTAGCATGCTAATGCTAATGTTAGCATGCTAATGCTAATGTTAGCTTAGCATGCTAATGCTAATGTTAGCATGCTAATGCTAATGTTAGCTTAGCATGCCAATGCTAATGTTAGCTTAGAATGCTAATGCTAAGTTAGCATGCTAATGCTAATGTTAGCTTAGCATGCTAATGCTAAGTTAGCACATTAATGCTAATGTTAACTTAGCATGCTAATGCTAGCTTAGTATACTAATGCAAATGTGACCTGATTTCAACAGAGTGACTATTACTCCATTGCTTAAGTTTGCCACTCCTTACACCATTGCGACTCGATTCTACCCTCCTTACTTCATTGCTTACTTAATTCTTCTCACTTTACTCCATTGCTTACCCGATTACTTGCTACTTCGTCCATTTCTTACTTGATTTCTTCCTTGTTTTCTTGTTTCTTGCTGATTTATTTTTACTTTTGTGGTATTTGTCTTCCTTCAACTGCTTCTAGATTTCTGGATGAATTTAAACCATTCCAACTTCAGCATGTTTAGCTCATTCCATGTCATTCAGTATCATTCAACATCATTCAATATCATTCAATATCATTCAATATCTTTCAATATCTTTCAATATCATTCATCATCATTCAACATTATACCAAATCATTCCACAGGTATTCATTCAGCTCTCCAGCCTTCACACGCCATTTCCCCAGGAATGGCATTTCTAGTTATTGTGTGAAGGCTGGAGGCCTTCACACATATGTTATTCTACACCATTCCCGTTATTCTTATTATTATTGTGTGAAGGCTGGAGGCTGGAGGCCTTCACACATATGTTATTCTACACCATTCCCGTTATTCTTATTATTATTATTATTCTTATTATTCTTATATTTTATTCCTCGCACTTTTTTGTCCTTCTTCTACTTCCACATTTTTCACCCGATTCACTCCGTTCCAATTTCAAACGATTCCAAATATTCGTGCCTACATCGCTTCCATTTTTCTTATTCCCACGATTCACGTGTTACCCGCAATTCCCGATTTCGTACCCGATTTTTCCCCATGTATTCTTAATGGGAGATTCAAAATTTCACATTTCCTTCCACAATTTTCATCCGATTCACTTCGTTCCAAGTTCAATATGTTCCATCATGAGCTTTTCAGTTCCAAAATTCACGCCTTACCCACAATTCACGATTTCGTACCCGAATATTTCCTACATTCTACATTTTTCATTTACTTCCACATTATTCATCCGATTGACTTCGTTCCAACTTCAATATATTCCAGCAATTCAAGCAATGAGCTCTTCCAGCTTTTCAGTTCCAAAATTCACGCCTTACCCACAATTCCCGATTTCGTACCCGCATATTACCCACATTCTACATTTTCCATTTACTTCCACATTATTCATCCAATTGACGTTGTTCCAGCTTCAATATATTCCACAATTTCAAGCCATTAGCTCTTCCAGCTTTTCAGTTCCAAAATTCACGCCTTGCCCACAATTCCCGATTTCGTACCCGAATATTTCCCACATTCTACATTTTCCATTTACTTACACATTATTCATCCGATTGACGTCGTTCCAGCTTCAATATAGTCCAGCAATTCAAGCCATGAGTTCTTCCAGCTTTTCAGTTCCAAAATTCACACCTTGCCCACAATTCCGGAATTCGTACCCGAATATTTCCCACATTCTATATTTCACATTTACTTCCACATTATCCATCCGACTGACTTCGTTCCAACTTCAATATATTCCAGCAATTCAAGCCATGAGCTCTTCCAGCTTTTCAGTTCCAAAATTCATGCCTTACCCACAATTCACGATTTCGTACCCGAATTTTTCCCAAATTCTACATTTCACATTTACTTCCACATTTTTCATCCGATTGACGTCGTTTCAACTTCAATATATTCCACCAATTCAAGCCATGAGCTCTTCCAGCTTTTCAGTTCCAAAATTCACGCCTTACCCACAATTCCCAATTTCGTACCCAAATATTTCCCACATTCTACATTTTCCATTTATTTCCACATTATTTATCCGATTGACTTTGTTCCAACTTCAATATATTCCACCATTTCACGTCATGAGCTCTTCCATCTTACCACCTAACTTACCACGTATGGCGGCCATTTTCCAACTTACCATGCACGGCGGCCATTTTAGACAAATGATATGCCCAGGTTTCTCGCCAACCTGGCCTCCCAAGGCGGTGGCCATTTTGGCCAATTGATTAGGTATGCGTGTGATTCTTGCCAGGATATTCCCCGACCTGAACAGGAAGTGACCAATATCAACAGGAAGTGACCTCATATCAACAGGAAGTGACTTAATTTCAACAGGAAGTGACTTAATTTCAACAGGAAGTGACCTAAAATCAACAGGAAGTGACCTGATTTTAACAGGAAATGACCCGATTTCAACAGGAAGTGACCTGATTTTAACAGGAAGTGACTTCATGTCAACAGGAAGTGACTTAAAATCAACAGGAAGTGACCCGATTTCAACAGGAAGTGACTTAATTTCAACAGGAAGTGACCTAAAATCAACAGGAAGTGACCTGTTTTTAACAGGAAGTGACCCAATATCAACAGGAAGTGACCCAATTTTGACAGGAAGTGACCTGATATCAACAGGAAGTGACCCAATTTCAACAGGAAGTGACCCAATTTCAACAGGAAGTGACCCAATTTTGACAAGAAGTGACCTGATATCAACAGGAAGTGACCCAATTTCAACAGGAAGTGACCCGATTTCAACAGGAAGTGACCCGATTTCAACAGGAAGTGGCCTGAAATCAACAGGAAGTGAGCCTGCTAGTGCTAAGTTAGCATGCTAATGCTAGCTAATGCTAATTCTAGCTGAACATGCTAATGCTATTGCTAGCTTAGCATGCTAATGCTAATGTTAGCTCAGCATGCTAATGCTAATGTTAGCTTAGCATGTGAATGCTAATGTTAGCTTAGCATGCTAATGCTAATGTTAGCTTAGCATGTTAATGCTAAGTTAGCATGCTAATGCTAATGTTAGCTTATCATGTTAATGCTAAGTTAGCATGCTAATGCTAATGTTAGCTTAGCATGCTAGTGCTAATGCTAAGTTAGCATGCTAATGCTAATGTTAGCATGCTAATGCTAATGTTAGCTTAGCATGCTAATGCTAATGTTAGCTTAGCATGCTAATGCTAATGTTAGCATGTTAATGCTAATGTTAGCTTAGCATGCCAATACTAATGTTAGCTTAGAATGCTAATGCTAAGTTAGCATGCTAATGCTAATGTTAGCTTAGCATGTTAATGCTAAGTTAGCATATTAATGCTAATGTTAACTTAGCATGCTAATGCTAGCTTAGTATACTAATGCAAATGTGACCTGATTTCAACAGAGTGACTATTACTCCATTGCTTAAGTTTGCCACTCCTTACACCATTGCGACTCGATTCTACCCTCCTTACTTCATTGCTTACTTAATTCTTCTCACTTTACTCCATTGCTTACCCGATTACTTGCTACTTCGTCCATTTCTTACTTGATTTCTTCCTTGTTTTCTTGTTTCTTGCTGATTTATTTTTACTTTTGTGGTATTTGTCTTCCTTCAACTGCTTCTAGATTTCTGGATGAATTTAAACCATTCCAACTTCAGCATGTTAAGCTCATTCCATGTCATTCAGTATCATTCAACATCATTCAATATCATTCAATATCATTCAATATCTTTCAATATCTTTCAATATCATTCATCATCATTCAACATTATTCCAAATCATTCCACAGGTATTCATTCAGCTCTCCAGCCTTCACACGCCATTTCCCCAGAAATGGCATTTCTAGTTGTGTGAAGGCTGGAGGCCTTCACACATATGTTATTCTACACCATTCCCGTTATTCTTATTATTATTATTGTGTGAAGGCTGGAGGCCTTCACACATATGTTATTCTACACCATTCCCGTTATTCTTATTATTATTATTATTCTTATTCTTATTCTATTTTATTCCTCGCACTTTTTTGTCCTGTTTCTACTTCCACATTTTTCACCCGATTCACTCCGTTCCAATTTCAAATGATTCCAAATATTCGCGTCTACATCGCTTCCATTTTTCTTATTCCCACGATTCACGTGTTACCCGCAATTCCCGATTTCGTACCCGATTTTTCCCCATGTATTCTTAATGGGAGATTCTAAATTTCACATTTCCTTCCACATTTTTCATCCGATTCACTTCGTTCCAACTTCAATATGTTCCATAATGAGCTTTTCAGTTCCAAAATTCACGCCTTACCCACAATTCACGATTTCGTACCCGAATATTTCCCACATTCTACATTTTTCATTTACTTCCACATTATTCATCCGATTGACTTCGTTCCAACTTCAATATATTCCAGCAATTCAAGCCATGAGCTATTCCAGCTTTTCAGTTCCAAAATTCACGCCTTGCCCACAATTCCCGATTTCGTACCCGAATATTTCCCACATTCTACATTTTCCATTTACTTCCACATTATTCATCCAATTGACGTCGTTCCAGCTTCAATATATTCCAGCATTTCAAGCCATTAGCTCTTCCAGCTTTTCAGTTCCAAAATTCACGCCTTGCCCACAATTCCTGATTTCATACCCGAATATTTCCCACATTCTACATCTTCCATTTACTTACACATTATTCATCCGATTGACGTTGTTTCAACTTCAATATATTCCACCACTTCAAGCCATGAGCTCTTCCAGCTTTTCAGTTCCAAAATTTACGCCTGACCCACAATTCCCGATTTCGTACCCGAATATTTCCCACATTCTACATTTTCCATTTACTTACACATTATTCATCCGATTGACGTCGTTCCAGCTTCAATATATTCCAGCATTTCAAGCCATTAGCTCTTCCAGCTTTTCAGTTCCAAAATTCACACCTTGCCCACAATTCCCGATTTCGTACCCGAATATTTCCCAAATTCTACATTTTCCATTTACTTACACATTATTCATCCGATTGACGTCGTTCCAGCTTCAATATATTCCAGCAATTCAAGCCATGAGCTCTTCCAGCTTTTCAGTTCCAAAATTCACACCTTGCCCACAATTCCGGATTTCGTACCCGAATATTTCCCACATTCTATATTTCACATTTACTTCCACATTAGTCATCCGATTGACTTCGTTCCAACTTCAATATATTCCAGCAATTCAAGCCATGAGCTCTTCCAGCTTTTCAGTTCCAAAATTCATGCCTTACCCACAATTCCCGATTGCGTACCCGAATATTTCCCACATTCTACATTTCACATTTACTTCGACATTTTTCAACCGATTGACGTGGTTTCAACTTCAATATATTCCACCAATTCAAGCCATGAGCTCTTCCAGCTTTTCAGTTCCAAAATTCACGCCTTACCCACAATTCCCAATTTCGTACCCAAATATTTCCCACATTCTACATTTTCCATTTACTTCCACATTATTTATCCGATTGACTTCGTTCCAACTTCAATATATTCCACCATTTCACGTCATGAGCTCTTCCATCTTACCACCTAACTTACCACGTATGGCGGCCATTTTCCAACTTACCATGCACGGCGGCCATTTTAGACAAATGATATGCCCAGGTTTCTCGCCAACCTGGCCTCCCAAGGCGGTGGCCATTTTGGCCAATTGATTAGGTATGCGTGTGATTCTTGCCAGGATATTCCCCGACCTGAACAGGAAGTGACCAATATCAACAGGAAGTGACCTCATATCAACAGGAAGTGACTTAATTTCAACAGGAAGTGACTTAATTTCAATAGGAAGTGACCTAAAATCAACAGGAAGTGACCTGATTTTAACAGGAAATGACCCGATTTCAACAGGAAGTGACCTGATTTTAACAGGAAGTGACTTCATGTCAACAGGAAGTGACTTAAAATCAACAGGAAGTGACCCGATTTCAACAGGAAGTGACTTAATTTCAACAGGAAGTGACCTAAAATCAACAGGAAGTGACCTGTTTTTAACAGGAAGTGACCCGATTTCAACAGGAAGTGACCCAATTTTGACAGGAAGTGACCTGATATCAACAGGAAGTGACCCAATTTCAACAGGAAGTGACCCAATTTTGACAGGAAGTGACCTGATATCAACAGGAAGTGACCCAATTTCAACAGGAAGTGACCCAATTTCAACAGGAAGTGACCCGATTTCAACAGGAAGTGGCCTGAAATCAACAGGAAGTGAGCATGCTAGTGCTAAGTTAGCATGCTAATGCTAGCTAATGCTAATTCTAGCTGAACATGCTAATGCTATTGCTAGCTTAGCATGCTAATGCTAATGTTAGCTCAGCATGCTAATGCTCATGTTAGCTTAGCATGTGAATGCTAATGTTAGCTTAGCATGCTAATGCTAATGTTAGCTTAGCATGCTAATGCTAAGTTAGCATGCTAATGCTAATGTTAGCTTAGCATGTTAATGCTAAGTTAGCATGCTAATGCTAATGTTAGCTTAGCATGCTAATGCTAATGCTAAGTTAGCATGCTAATGCTAATGTTAGCATGCTAATGCTAATGTTAGCTTAGCATGCTAATGTTAGCTTAGCATGCTAATGCTAATGTTAGCATGCTAATGCTAATGTTAGCTTAGCATGCTAATGCTAATGTTAGCATGCTAATGCTAATGTTAGCTTAGCATGCCAATGCTAATGTTAGCTTTGAATGCTAATGCTAAGTTAGCATGCTAACTTTTGTGGTATTTGTCTTCCTTCAACTGCTTCTAGATTTCTGGATGAATTTAAACCATTCCAACTTCAGCATGTTAAGCTCATTCCATGTCATTCAGTATCATTCAACATCATTCAATATCATTCAATATCATTCAATATCTTTCGATATCTTTCAATATCATTCATCATCATTCAACATTATTCCAAATCATTCCACAGGTATTCATTCAGCTCTCCAGCCTTCACACGCCATTTCCCCAGAAATGGCATTTCTAGTTGTGTGAAGGCTGGAGGCCTTCACACATATGTTATTCTACACCATTCCCGTTATTCTTATTCTTATTCTTATTCTTATTCTATTTTATTCCTCGCACTTTTTTGTCCTGTTTCTACTTCCACATTTTTCACCCGATTCACTCCGTTCCAATTTCAAATGATTCCAAATATTCGCGCCTACATCGCTTCCATTTTTCTTATTCCCACGATTCACGTGTTACCCGCAATTCCCGATTTCGTACCCGATTTTTCCCCATGTATTCTTAATGGGAGATTCTAAATTTCACATTTCCTTCCACATTTTTCATCCGATTCACTTCGTTCCAACTTCAATATGTTCCATCATGAGCTCTTCCAGCTTTTCAGTTCCAAAATTCACACCTTACCAACAATTCACGATTTCGTACCCGAATATTTCCCACATTCTACATTTTTCATTTACTTCCACATTATTCATCCGATTGACGTCGTTCCAACTTCAATGTATTCCAGCAATTCAAGCCATGAGCTCTTCCAGCTTTTCAGTTCCAAAATTCATGCCTTACCCACAATTCCCGATTTCGTACCCGCATATTTCCCACATTCTACATTTCACATTTACTTCGACATTTTTCATCCGATTGATGTCGTTTCAACTTCAATATATTCCACCAATTCAAGCCATGAGCTCTTCCAGCTTTTCAGTTCCAAAATTCATGCCTTACCCACAATTCCTGATTTCGTACCCGCACATTACCCATATTCTACATTTTCCATTTACTTCCACATCATTCATCCAATTAACGTCGTTCCAACTTCAATATATTCCAGCATTTCAAGCCATTAGCTCTTCCAGCTTTTCAGTTCCAAAATTCACGCCTTGCCCACAATTCCCGATTTCATACCCGAATATTTCCCACATTCAACATTTTCCATTTACTTACACATTATTCATCCGATTGACGTCGTTCCAGCTTCAATATATTCCAGCAATTCAAGCCATGAGCTCTTCCAGCTTTTCAGTTCCAAAATTCACACCTTGCCCACAATTCCGGATTTGGTACCCGAATATTTCCCACATTCTATATTTCACATTTACTTCCACATTATTCATCCGATTGACTTCGTTCCAACTTCAATATATTCCAGCAATTCAAGCCATGAGCTCTTCCAGCTTTTCAGTTCCAAAATTCATGCCTTACCCACAATTCCCGATTTTGTACCCGAATATTTCCCACATTCTACATTTCACATTTACTTCGACATTTTTCATCCGATTGACGTCGTTTCAACTTCAATATATTCCACCAATTCAAGCCATGAGCTCTTCCAGCTTTTCAGTTCCAAAATTCACGCCTTACCCACAATTCCCGATTTCGTACCCAAATATTTCCCACATTCTACATTTTCCATTTACTTCCACATTATTCATCCGATTGACGTCGTTCCAGCTTCAATATATTCCAGCAATTCAAGCCATGAGCTCTTCCAGCTTTTCAGTTCCAAAATTCACACCTTGCCCACAATTCCGGATTTCGTACCCGAATATTTCCCACATTCTATATTTCACATTTACTTCCACATTAGTCATCCGATTGACTTCGTTCCAACTTCAATATATTCCAGCAATTCAAGCCATGAGCTCTTCCAGCTTTTCAGTTCCAAAATTCATGCCTTACCCACAATTCCCGATTTCGTACCCGAATATTTCCCACATTCTACATTTTCCATTTACTTACACATTATTCATCCGATTGACGTCGTTCCAGCTTCAATATATTCCACCAATTCAAGCCATGAGCTCTTCCAGCTTTTCAGTTCCAAAATTCACGCCTTACCCACAATTCCCAATTTCGTACCCAAATATTTCCCACATTCTACATTTTCCATTTACTTCCACATTATTTATCCGATTGACTTCGTTCCAACTTCAATATATTCCACCATTTCACGTCATGAGCTCTTCCATCTTACCACCTAACTTACCACGTATGGCGGCCATTTTCCAACTTACCATGCACGGCGGCCATTTTAGACAAATGATATGCCCAGGTTTCTCGCCAACCTGGCCTCCCAAGGCGGTGGCCATTTTGGCCAATTGATTAGGTATGCGTGTGATTCTTGCCAGGATATTCCCCGACCTGAACAGGAAGTGACCAATATCAACAGGAAGTGACCTCATATCAACAGGAAGTGACTTAATTTAAACAGGAAGTGACTTAATTTCAACAGGAAGTGACCTAAAATCAACAGGAAGTGACCTGATTTTAACAGGAAATGACCCGATTTCAACAGGAAGTGACCTGATTTTAACAGGAAGTGACTTCATGTCAACAGGAAGTGACTTAAAATCAACAGGAAGTGACTTAATTTCAACAGGAAGTGACCTAAAATCAACAGGAAGTGACCTGTTTTTAACAGGAAGTGACCCAATTTCAACAGGAAGTGACCCAATTTTGACAGGAAGTGACCTGATATCAACAGGAAGTGACCCAATTTTGACAGGAAGTGACCCGATTTCAACAGGAAGTGACCCGATTTCAACAGGAAGTGGCCTGAAATCAACAGGAAGTGAGCATGCTAGTGCTAAGTTAGCATGCTAATGCTAGCTAATGCTAATTCTAGCTGAACATGCTAATGCTATTGCTAGCTTAGCATGCTAATGCTAATGTTAGCTCAGAATGCTAATGCTAATGTTAGCTTAGCATGTGAATGCTAATGTTAGCTTAGCATGCTAATGCTAATGTTAGCCTAGCATGCTAATGCTAAGTTAGCATGCTAATGCTAATGTTAGCTTAGCATGTTAATGCTAAGTTAGCATGCTAATGCTAATGTTAGCTTAGCATGCTAATGCTAATGTTAGCTTAGTATGCTAATGCTAATGTTAGCTTAGCATGCTAATGCTAATGTTAGCCTAGCATGCTAATGCTAAGTTAGCATGCTAATGCTAATGTTAGCTTAGCATGTTAATGCTAAGTTAGCATGCTAATGCTAATGTTAGCTTAGCATGCTAATGCTAATGCTAAGTTAGCATGCTAATGCTAATGTTAGCATGCTAATGCTAATGTTAGCTTAGCATGCTAATGCTAATGTTAACATGCTAATGCTAATGTTAGCTTAGCATGCCAATGCTAATGTTAGCTTAGAATGCTAATGCTAAGTTAGCATGCTAATGCTAATGTTAGCTTAGCATGCTAATGCTAAGTTAGCACATTAATGCTAATGTTAACTTAGCATGCTAATGCTAGATTAGTATACTAATGCAAATGTGACCTGATTTCAACAGAGTGACTATTACTCCATTGCTTAAGTTTGCCACTCCTTACACCATTGCGACTCGATTCTACCCTCCTTACTTCATTGCTTACTTAATTCTTCTCACTTTACTCCATTGCTTACCCGATTACTTGCTACTTCGTCCATTTCTTACTTGATTTCTTCCTTGTTTTCTTGTTTCTTGCTGATTTATTTTTACTTTTGTGGTATTTGTCTTCCTTCAACTGCTTCTAGATTTCTGGATGAATTTAAACCATTCCAACTTCAGCATGTTTAGCTCATTCCATGTCATTCAGTATCATTCAACATCATTCAATATCATTCAATATCATTCAATATCTTTCAATATCTTTCAATATCATTCATCATCATTCAACATTATACCAAATCATTCCACAGGTATTCATTCAGCTCTCCAGCCTTCACACGCCATTTCCCCAGAAATGGCATTTCTAGTTATTATTATTATTCTTATATTTTATTCCTCGCACTTTTTTGTCCAGCTTCTACTTCCACATTTTTCACCCGATTCACTCCGTTCCAATTTCAAACGATTCCAAATATTCACGCCTAGAGCGCTTCCATTTTTCTTATTCCCACGATTCACGTGTTACCCGCAATTCCCGATTTCGTACCCGATTTTTCCCCATGTATTGTTAATGGGAGATTCAAAATTTCACATTTCCTTCCACATTTTTCATCCGATTCACTTCGTTCCAACTTCAATATGTTCCATAATGAGCTTTTCAGTTCCAAAATTCACGCCTTACCCACAATTCACGATTTCGTACCCGAATATTTCCCACATTCTACATTTTTCATTTACTTCCACATTATTCATCTGATTGACTTCGTTCCAACTTCAATATATTCCAGCAATTCAAGCCATGAGCCAGCTTTTCAGTTCCAAAATTCACGCCTTGCCCACAATTCCCAATTTCGTACCCGAATATTTCCCACATTCTACATTTTCCATTTACTTCCACATTATTCATCCAATTGACGTCGTTCCAGCTTCAATATATTCCAGCATTTCAAGCCATTAGCTCTTCCAGCTTTTCAGTTCCAAAATTCACGCCTTGCCCACAATTCCTGATTTCGTACCCGAATATTTCCCAGATTCTACATTTTCCATTTACTTCCACATTATTCATCCGATTGACGTCGTTTCAACTTCAATATATTCCACCACTTCAAGCCATGAGCTCTTCCAGCTTTTCAGTTCCAAAATTTACGCCTGACCCACAATTCCCGATTTCGTACCCGAATATTTCCCACATTCTACATTTTCCATTTACTTACACATTATTCAGCCGATTGACGTCGTTCCAGCTTCAATATATTCCAGCATTTCAAGCCATTAGCTCTTCCAGCTTTTCAGTTCCAAAATTCACGCCTTGCCCACAATTCCCGATTTCGTACCCGAATATTTCCCACATTCTACATTTTCCATTTACTTACACATTATTCATCCGATTGACATCGTTCCAGCTTCAATATATTCCAGCAATTCAAGCCACGAGCTCTTCCAGCTTTTCAGTTCCAAAATTCACACTTTGCCCACAATTCCGGATTTCGTACCCGAATATTTGCCACATTCTACATTTCACATTTACTTCGACATTTTTCAACCGATTGACGTGGTTTCAACTTCAATATATTCCACCAATTCAAGCCATGAGCTCTTCCAGCTTTTCAGTTCCAAAATTCACGCCTTACCCACAATTCCCAATTTCGTACCCAAATATTTCCCACATTCTACATTTTCCATTTACTTCCACATTATTTATCCGATTGACTTCGTTCCAACTTCAATATATTCCACCATTTCACGTCATGAGCTCTTCTATCTTACCACCTAACTTACCACGCATGGCGGCCATTTTCCAACTTACCATGCACGGCGGCCATTTTAGACCAATGATATGCCCAGGTTTCTCGCCAACCTGGCCTCCCAAGGCGGTGGCCATTTTGGCCAATTGATTAGGTATGCGTGTGATTCTTGCCAGGATATTCCCCGACCTGAACAGGAAGTGACCAATATCAACAGGAAGTGACCTCATATCAACAGGAAGTGACTTAATTTCAACAGGAAGTGACCTAAAATCAACAGGAACTGACCTGATATTAACAGGAAATTACCCGAATTCAACAGGAAGTGACCTGATTTTAACAGGAAGTGACCTCATATCAACAGGAAGTGACTTAAAATCAACAGGAAGTGACCCGATTTCAACAGGAAGTGACTTAATTTCAACAGGAAGTGACTTAATTTTAACAGGAAGTGACCTAAAATCAACAGGAAGTGACCTGTTTTTAACAGGAAGTGACCCGATTTCAACAGGAAGTGACCCAATTTTGACAGGAAGTGACCTGATATCAACAGGAAGTGACCCAATTTCAAAAGGAAGTGACCCAATTTTGACAGGAAGTGACCCGATATCAACAGGAAGTGACCCAATTTCAACAGGAAGTGACCCGATTTCAACAGGAAGTGACCCGATTTCAACAGGAAGTGAGCATGCTAGTGCTAAGTTAGCATGCTAATGCTAGCTAATGCTAATTCTAGCTGAACATGCTAATGCTATTGCTAGCTTAGCATGCTAATGCTAATGTTAGCTTAGCATGTGAATGCTAATGTTAGCTCAGCATGCTAATGCTAATGTTAACTTAGCATGTGAATGCTAATGTTAGCTTAGCATGCTAATGCTAATGTTAGCTTAGCATGCTAATGCTAAGTTAGCATGCTAATGCTAATGTTAGCTTAGCATGTTAATGCTAAGTTAGCATGCTAATGCTAATGTTAGCTTAGCATGCTAATGCTAATGTTAGCTTAGCATGCTAATGCTAATGTTAGCATGCTAATGCTAAGTTAGCATGCTAATGCTAATGTTAGCATGCTAATGCTAATGTTAGCTTAGCATGCTAATGCTAATGTTAGCATGCTAATGCTAATGTTAGCTTTGCATGTTAATGTTAAGTTAGCATGCTAATGCTAATGTTAGCTTACCATGCTAATGCTAAGTTAGCATGCTAATGCTAATGCTAAGTTAGCATGCTAATGTTAATGTTAGCTTAGCATGCTAATGTTCATGTTAGCATGCTAATGCTAATGTTAGCTTAGCATGCCAATGCTAATGTTAGCTTAGAATGCTAATGCTAAGTTAGCATGCTAATGCTAATGTTAGCTTAGCATGCTAATGCTAAGTTAGCCTATTAATGCTAATGTTAACTTAGCATGCTAATGCTAGCTTAGTATACTAATGCAAATGTGACCTGATTTCAACAGAGTGACTATTACTCCATTGCTTAAGTTTGCCACTCCTTACACCATTGCGACTCGATTCTACCCTCCTTACTTCATTGCTTACTTAATTCTTCTCACTTTACTCCATTGCTTACCCGATTACTTGCTACTTCCTCCATTTCTTACTTGATTTCTTCCTTGTTTTCTTGTTTCTTGCTGATTTATTTTTACGTTTGTGGTATTTGTCTTCCTTCAACTGCTTCTAGATTTCTGGATGAATTTAAACCATTCCAACTTCAGCATGTTAAGCTCATTCCATGTCATTCAGTATCATTCAACATCATTCAACACCATTCAATATCTTTCAATATCATTCATCATCATTCAACATTATTCCAAATCATTCCACAGGTATTCATTCAGCTCTCCAGCCTTCACACGCCATTTCCCCAGAAATGGCATTTCTAGTTGTGTGAAGGCTGGAGGCCTTCACACATATGTTATTCTACACCATTCCCGTTATTCTTATTATTATTATTATTCTTATTCTTATTCTTATTCTTATTCTATTTTATTCCTCGCACTTTTTTGTCCTGTTTCTACTTCCACATTTTTCACCCGATTCACTCCGTTCCAATTTCAAATGATTCCAAATATTCGCGTCTACATCGCTTCCATTTTTCTTATTCCCACGATTCACGTGTTACCCGCAATTCCCGATTTCGTACCCGATTTTTCCCCATGTATTCTTAATGGGAGATTCTAAATTTCACATTTCCTTCCACATTTTTCATCCGATTCACTTCGTTCCAACTTCAATATGTTCCATAATGAGCTTTTCAGTTCCAAAATTCACGCCTTACCCACAATTCACGATTTCGTACCCGAATATTTCCCACATTCTACATTTTTCATTTACTTCCACATTATTCATCCGATTGACTTCGTTCCAACTTCAATATATTCCAGCAATTCAAGCCATGAGCTATTCCAGCTTTTCAGTTCCAAAATTCACGCCTTGCCCACAATTCCCGATTTCGTACCCGAATATTTCCCACATTCTACATTTTCCATTTACTTCCACATTATTCATCCGATTGACGTTGTTTCAACTTCAATATATTCCACCACTTCAAGCCATGAGCTCTTCCAGCTTTTCAGTTCCAAAATTTACGCCTGACCCACAATTCCCGATTTCGTACCCGAATATTTCCCACATTCTACATTTTCCATTTACTTACACATTATTCATCCGATTGACGTCGTTCCAGCTTCAATATATTCCAGCATTTCAAGCCATTAGCTCTTCCAGCTTTTCAGTTCCAAAATTCACACCTTGCCCACAATTCCCGATTTCGTACCCGAATATTTCCCACATTCTACATTTTCCATTTACTTACACATTATTCATCCGATTGACGTCGTTCCAGCTTCAATATATTCCAGCAATTCAAGCCATGAGCTCTTCCAGCTTTTCAGTTCCAAAATTCACACCTTGCCCACAATTCCGGATTTCGTACCCGAATATTTCCCACATTCTATATTTCACATTTACTTCCACATTAGTCATCCGATTGACTTCGTTCCAACTTCAATATATTCCAGCAATTCAAGCCATGAGCTCTTCCAGCTTTTCAGTTCCAAAATTCATGCCTTACCCACAATTCCCGATTGCGTACCCGAATATTTCCCACATTCTACATTTCACATTTACTTCGACATTTTTCAACCGATTGACGTGGTTTCAACTTCAATATATTCCACCAATTCAAGCCATGAGCTCTTCCAGCTTTTCAGTTCCAAAATTCACGCCTTACCCACAATTCCCAATTTCGTACCCAAATATTTCCCACATTCTACATTTTCCATTTACTTCCACATTATTTATCCGATTGACTTCGTTCCAACTTCAATATATTCCACCATTTCACGTCATGAGCTCTTCCATCTTACCACCTAACTTACCACGTATGGCGGCCATTTTCCAACTTACCATGCACGGCGGCCATTTTAGACAAATGATATGCCCAGGTTTCTCGCCAACCTGGCCTCCCAAGGCGGTGGCCATTTTGGCCAATTGATTAGGTATGCGTGTGATTCTTGCCAGGATATTCCCCGACCTGAACAGGAAGTGACCAATATCAACAGGAAGTGACCTCATATCAACAGGAAGTGACTTAATTTCAACAGGAAGTGACTTAATTTCAATAGGAAGTGACCTAAAATCAACAGGAAGTGACCTGATTTTAACAGGAAATGACCCGATTTCAACAGGAAGTGACCTGATTTTAACAGGAAGTGACTTCATGTCAACAGGAAGTGACTTAAAATCAACAGGAAGTGACCCGATTTCAACAGGAAGTGACTTAATTTCAACAGGAAGTGACCTAAAATCAACAGGAAGTGACCTGTTTTTAACAGGAAGTGACCCGATTTCAACAGGAAGTGACCCAATTTTGACAGGAAGTGACCTGATATCAACAGGAAGTGACCCAATTTCAACAGGAAGTGACCCAATTTTGACAGGAAGTGACCTGATATCAACAGGAAGTGACCCAATTTCAACAGGAAGTGACCCAATTTCAACAGGAAGTGACCCGATTTCAACAGGAAGTGGCCTGAAATCAACAGGAAGTGAGCATGCTAGTGCTAAGTTAGCATGCTAATGCTAGCTAATGCTAATTCTAGCTGAACATGCTAATGCTATTGCTAGCTTAGCATGCTAATGCTAATGTTAGCTCAGCATGCTAATGCTCATGTTAGCTTAGCATGTGAATGCTAATGTTAGCTTAGCATGCTAATGCTAATGTTAGCTTAGCATGCTAATGCTAAGTTAGCATGCTAATGCTAATGTTAGCTTAGCATGTTAATGCTAAGTTAGCATGCTAATGCTAATGTTAGCTTAGCATGCTAATGCTAATGTTAGCTTAGCATGCTAATGCTAATGCTAAGTTAGCATGCTAATGCTAATGTTAGCATGCTAATGCTAATGTTAGCTTAGCATGCTAATGTTAGCTTAGCATGCTAATGCTAATGTTAGCATGCTAATGCTAATGTTAGCTTAGCATGCTAATGCTAATGTTAGCATGCTAATGCTAATGTTAGCTTAGCATGCCAATGCTAATGTTAGCTTTGAATGCTAATGCTAAGTTAGCATGCTAACTTTTGTGGTATTTGTCTTCCTTCAACTGCTTCTAGATTTCTGGATGAATTTAAACCATTCCAACTTCAGCATGTTAAGCTCATTCCATGTCATTCAGTATCATTCAACATCATTCAATATCATTCAATATCATTCAATATCTTTCGATATCTTTCAATATCATTCATCATCATTCAACATTATTCCAAATCATTCCACAGGTATTCATTCAGCTCTCCAGCCTTCACACGCCATTTCCCCAGAAATGGCATTTCTAGTTATTATTATTATTCTTATTCTATTTTATTCCTCGCACTTTTTTGTCCTGTTTCTACTTCCACATTTTTCACCCGATTCACTCCGTTCCAATTTCAAATGATTCCAAATATTCGCGTCTACATCGCTTCCATTTTTCTTATTCCCACGATTCACGTGTTACCCGCAATTCCCGATTTCGTACCCGATTTTTCCCCATGTATTCTTAATGGGAGATTCAAAATTTCACATTTCCTTCCACATTTTTCATCCGATTCACTTCGTTCCAACTTCAATATGTTCCATAATGAGCTTTTCAGTTCTAAAATTCACGCCTTACCCACAATTCACGATTTCGTACCCGAATATTTCCCACATTCTACATTTTTCATTTACTTCCACATTATTCATCCGATTGACTTCGTTCCAACTTCAATATATTCCAGCAATTCAAGCCATGAGCTATTCCAGCTTTTCAGTTCCAAAATTCACGCCTTGCCCACAATTCCCGATTTCGTACCCGAATATTTCCCACATTCTACATTTTCCATTTACTTCCACATTATTCATCCAATTGACGTCGTTCCAGCTTCAATATATTCCAGCATTTCAAGCCATTAGCTCTTCCAGCTTTTCAGTTCCAAAATTCACGCCTTGCCCACAATTCCTGATTTCATACCCGAATATTTCCCACATTCTACATCTTCCATTTACTTACACATTATTCATCCGATTGACGTTGTTTCAACTTCAATATATTCCACCACTTCAAGCCATGAGCTCTTCCAGCTTTTCAGTTCCAAAATTTACGCCTGACCCACAATTCCCGATTTCGTACCCGAATATTTCCCACATTCTACATTTTCCATTTACTTACACATTATTCATCCGATTGACGTCGTTCCAGCTTCAATATATTCCAGCATTTCAAGCCATTAGCTCTTCCAGCTTTTCAGTTCCAAAATTCACGTCTTGCCCACAATTCCCGATTTCTTACCCGAATATTTCCCACATTCTACATTTTCCATTTACTTACACATTATTCATCCGATTGACGTCGTTCCAGCTTCAATATATTCCAGCAATTCAAGCCATGAGCTCTTCCAGCTTTTCAGTTCCAAAATTCACAACTTGCCCACAATTCCGGATTTCGTACCCGAATATTTCCCACATT
This sequence comes from Festucalex cinctus, assembly GCF_051991245.1. Classification (NCBI taxonomy): domain Eukaryota; kingdom Metazoa; phylum Chordata; class Actinopteri; order Syngnathiformes; family Syngnathidae; genus Festucalex; species Festucalex cinctus. The sequence goes on from NC_135411.1 coordinate 50,080,173, forward strand.
CTATATTTCACATTTACTTCCACATTAGTCATCCGATTGACTTCGTTCCAACTTCAATATATTCCAGCAATTCAAGCCATGAGCTCTTCCAGCTTTTCAGTTCCAAAATTCATGCCTTACCCACAATTCCCGATTGCGTACCCGAATATTTCCCACATTCTACATTTCACATTTACTTCGACATTTTTCAACCGATTGACGTGGTTTCAACTTCAATATATTCCACCAATTCAAGCCATGAGCTCTTCCAGCTTTTCAGTTCCAAAATTCACGCCTTACCCACAATTCCCAATTTCGTACCCAAATATTTCCCACATTCTACATTTTCCATTTACTTCCACATTATTTATCCGATTGACTTCGTTCCAACTTCAATATATTCCACCATTTCACGTCATGAGCTCTTCCATCTTACCACCTAACTTACCACGTATGGCGGCCATTTTCCAACTTACCATGCACGGCGGCCATTTTAGACAAATGATATGCCCAGGTTTCTCGCCAACCTGGCCTCCCAAGGCGGTGGCCATTTTGGCCAATTGATTAGGTATGCGTGTGATTCTTGCCAGGATATTCCCCGACCTGAACAGGAAGTGACCAATATCAACAGGAAGTGACCTCATATCAACAGGAAGTGACTTAATTTCAACAGGAAGTGACCTAAAAACAACAGGAAGTGACCTGATTTTAACAGGAAATGACCCGATTTCAACAGGAAGTGACCTGATTTTAACAGGAAGTGACTTCATGTCAACAGGAAGTGACTTAAAATCAACAGGAAGTGACCCGATTTCAACAGGAAGTGACTTAATTTCAACAGGAAGTGACCTAAAATCAACAGGAAGTGACCTGTTTTTAACAGGAAGTGACCCGATTTCAACAGGAAGTGACCCAATTTTGACAGGAAGTGACCTGATATCAACAGGAAGTGACCCAATTTTGACAGGAAGTGACCTGATATCAACAGGAAGTGACCCAATTTCAACAGGAAGTGACCCAATTTCAACAGGAAGTGACCCGATTTCAACAGGAAGTGGCCTGAAATCAACAGGAAGTGAGCATGCTAGTGCTAGCTAATGCTAATTCTAGCTGAACATGCTAATGCTATTGCTAGCTTAGCATGCTAATGCTAATGTTAGCTCAGCATGCTAATGCTAATGTTAGCTTAGCATGTGAATGCTAATGTTAGCTTAGCATGCTAATGCTAATGTTAGCTTAGCATGCTAATGCTAAGTTAGCATGCTAATGCTAATGTTAGCTTAGCATGTTAATGCTAAGTTAGCATGCTAATGCTAATGTTAGCTTAGCATGCTAATGCTAATGTTAGCTTAGCATGCTAATGCTAATGCTAAGTTAGCATGCTAATGCTCATGTTAGCATGCTAATGCTAATGTTTGCTTAGCATGCTAATGCTAATGTTAGCATGCTAATGCTAATGTTAGCTTAGCATGCCAATGTTAATGTTAGCTTAGAATGCTAATGCTAAGTTAGCATGCTAATGCTAATGTTAGCTTAGCATGCTAATGCTAAGTTAGCATATTAATGCTAATGTTAACTTAGCATGCTAATGCTAGCTTAGTATACTAATGCAAATGTGACCTGATTTCAACAGAGTGACTATTACTCCATTGCTTAAGTTTGCCACTCCTTACACCATTGCGACTCGATTCTACCCTCCTTACTTCATTGCTTACTTAATTCTTCTCACTTTACTCCATTGCTTACCCGATTACTTGCTACTTCGTCCATTTCTTACTTGATTTCTTCCTTGTTTTCTTGTTTCTTGCTGATTTATTTTTACTTTTGTGGTATTTATCTTCCTTCAACTGCTTCTAGATTTCTGGATGAATTTAAACCATTCCAACTTCAGCATGTTAAGCTCATTCCATGTCATTCAGTATCATTCAACATCATTCAATATCATTCAATATCATTCAATATCTTTCAATATCATTCATCATCATTCAACATTATTCCAAATCATTCCACAGGTATTCATTCAGCTCTCCAGCCTTCACACGCCATTTCCCCAGAAATGGCATTTCTAGTTATTCTTATTATTCTTATATTTTATTCCTCGCACTTTTTTGTCCAGCTTCTACTTCCACATTTTTCACCCGATTCACTCCGTTCCAATTTCAAACGATTCCAAATATTCGCGCCTAGAGCGCTTCCATTTTTCTTATTCCCACGATTCACGTGTTACCCGCAATTCCCGATTTCGTACCCGATTTTTCCCCATGTATTCTTAATGGGAGATTCAAAATTTCACATTTCCTTCCACATTTTTCATCCGATTCACTTCGTTCCAACTTCAATATGTTCCATCATGAGCTTTTCAGTTCCAAAATTCACGCCTTACCCACAATTCACGATTTCGTACCCGAATATTTCCCACATTCTACATTTTTCATTTACTTCCACATTATTCATCCGATTGACTTCGTTCCAACTTCAATATATTCCAGCAATTCAAGCCATGAGTTATTCCAGCTTTTCAGTTCCAAAATTCACGCCTTGCCCACAATTCCCGATTTCGTACCCGAATATTTCCCACATTCTACATTTTCCATTTACTTCCACATTATCCATCCAATTGACGTCGTTCCAGCTTCAATATATTACAGCATTTCAAGCCATTAGCTCTTCCAGCTTTTCAGTTCCAAAATTCACGCCTTGCCCACAATTCCTGATTTCGTACCCGAATATTTCCCACATTCTACATTTTCCATTTACTTACACATTATTCATCCGATTGACGTCGTTTCAACTTTAATATATTCCACCACTTCAAGCCATGAGCTCTTCCAGCTTTTCAGTTCCAAAATTCACGCCTTGCCCACAATTCCCGATTTCGTACCCGAATATTTCCCACATTCTACATTTTCCATTTACTTCCACATTATTTATCCGATTGACGTCGTTCCAACTTCAATATATTCCAGCAATTCAAGCCATGAGCTCTTCCAGCTTTTCAGTTCCAAAATTCATGCCTTACCCACAATTCCCGATTTCGTACCCGAATATTTCCCACATTCTACATTTCACATTTACTTCGACATTTTTCAACCGATTGACGTGGTTTCAACTTCAATATATTCCACCAATTCAAGCCATGAGCTCTTCCAGCTTTTCAGTTCCAAAATTCACGCCTTACCCACAATTCCCAATTTCGTACCCAAATATTTCCCACATTCTACATTTTCCATTTACTTCCACATTATTTATCCGATTGACTTCGTTCCAACTTCAATATATTCCACCATTTCACGTCATGAGCTCTTCCATCTTACCACCTAACTTACCACGTATGGCGGCCATTTTCCAACTTACCATGCACGGCGGCCATTTTAGACAAATGATATGCCCAGGTTTCTCGCCAACCTGGCCTCCCAAGGCGGTGGCCATTTTGGCCAATTGATTAGGTATGCGTGTGATTCTTGCCAGGATATTCCCCGACCTGAACAGGAAGTGGCGAATATCAACAGGAAGTGACCTCATATCAACAGGAAGTGACTTAATTTCAACAGGAAGTGACTTAATTTCAACAGGAAGTGACCTAAAATCAACAGGAAGTGACCTGATTTTAACAGGAAATGACCCGATTTCAACAGGAAGTGACCTGATTTTAACAGGAAGTGACTTCATGTCAACAGGAAGTGACTTAAAATCAACAGGAAGTGACCCGATTTAAACAGGAAGTGACTTAATTTCAACAGGAAGTGACCTAAAATCAACAGGAAGTGACCTGTTTTTAACAGGAAGTGACCCGATTTCCACAGGAAGTGACCCAATTTTGACAGGAAGTGACCTGATATCAACAGGAAGTGACCCAATTTCAACAGGAAGTGACCCAATTTTGACAGGAAGTGACCTGATATCAACAGGAAGTGACCCAATTTCAACAGGAAGTGACCCGATTTCAACAGGAAGTGACCCGATTTCAACAGGAAGTGGCCTGAAATCAACAGGAAGTGAGCATGCTAGTGTTAAGTTAGCATACTAATGCTAGCTAATGCTAATGCTAGCTGAACATGCTAATGCTATTGCTAGCTTAGCATGCTAATGCTAATGTTAGCTCAGCATGCTAATGCTAATGTTAGCTTAGCATGTGAATGCTAATGTTAGCTTAGCATGCTAATGCTAATGTTAGCTTAGCATGCTAATGCTAAGTTAGCATGCTAATGCTAATGTTAGCTTAGCATGTTAATGCTAAGTTAGCATGCTAATGCTAATGTTAACTTAGCATGCTAATGCTAAGTTAGCATGCTAATGCTAATGCTAAGTTAGCATGCTAATGTTAATGCTAGCATGCTAATGCTAATGTTAGCTTAGCATGCTAATGCTAATGTTAGCACGCTAATGCTAATGTTAGCTTAGCATGCCAATGCTAATGTTAGCTTAGCATGTTAATGCTAAGTTAGCATGCTAATGCTAATGTTAGCTTAGCATGCTAATGCTAATGTTAGCTTAGCATGCTAGTGCTAATGCTAAGTTAGCATGCTAATGCTAATGTTAGCATGCTAATGCTAATGTTAGCTTAGCATGCTAATGCTAATGTTAGCTTAGCATGCTAATGCTAATGTTAGCATGCTAATGTTAGCTTAGCATGCCAATACTAATGTTAGCTTAGAATGCTAATGCTAAGTTAGCATGCTAATGCTAATGTTAGCTTAGCATGCTAATGCTAAGTTAGCATATTAATGCTAATGTTAACTTAGCATTTCTAGTTGTGTGAAGGCTGGAGGCCTTCACACATATGTTATTCTACACCATTCCCGTTATTCTTATTATTATTATTATTATATTTTATTCCTCGCACTTTTTTGTCCGCTTTCTTCTTCCACATTTTTCACCCGATTCACTCCGTTCCAATTTCAAACGATTCCAAATATTCGCGCCTAGAGCGCTTCCATTTTTCTTATTCCCACGATTCACGTGTTACCCGCAATTCCCGATTTCGTACCCGATTTTTCCCCATGTATTCTTAATGGGAGATTCAAAATTTCACATTTCCTTCCACATTTTTCATCCGATTCACTTCGTTCCAACTTCAATATGTTCCATAATGAGCTTTTCAGTTCCAAAATTCACGCCTTATCCACAATTCACGATTTCGTACCCGAATATTTCCCACATTCTACATTTTTCATTTACTTCCACATTATTCATCTGATTGACTTCGTTCCAACTTCAATATATTCCAGAAATTCAAGCCATGAGCCAGCTTTTCAGTTCCAAAATTCACGCCTTGCCCACAATTCCCGATTTCGTACCCGAATATTTCCCACATTCTACATTTTCCATTTACTTCCACATTATTCATCCAATTGACGTCGTTCCAGCTTCAATATATTCCAGCATTTCAAGCCATTAGCTCTTCCAGCTTTTCAGTTCCAAAATTCACACCTTGCCCACAATTCCTGATTTCGTACCCGAATATTTCCCACATTCTACATTTTCCATTTACTTCCACATTATTCATCTGATTGACGTCGTTTCAACTTCAATATATTCCACCACTTCAAGCCATGAGCTCTTCCAGCTTTTCAGTTCCAAAATTTACGCCTGACCCACAATTCCCGATTTCGTACCCGAATATTTCCCACATTCTACATTTTCCATTTACTTACACATTATTCATCCGATTGACGTCGTTCCAGCTTCAATATATTCCAGCATTTCAAGCCATTAGCTCTTCCAGCTTTTCAGTTCCAAAATTCACGCTTTGCCCACAATTCCCGATTTCGTACCCGAATATTTCCCACATTCTACATTTTCTATTTACTTACACATTATTCATCCGATTGACGTCGTTCCAGCTTCAATATATTCCAGCAATTCAAGCCATGAGCTCTTCCAGCTTTTCAGTTCCAAAATTCACGCCTTACCCACAATTCCCAATTTCGTACCCAAATATTTCCCACATTCTACATTTTCCATTTACTTCCACATTATTTATCCGATTGACTTCGTTCCAACTTCAATATATTCCACCATTTCACGTCATGAGCTCTTCCATCTTACCACCTAACTTACCACGTATGGCGGCCATTTTCCAACTTACCATGCACGGCGGCCATTTTAGACAAATGATATGCCCAGGTTTCTCGCCAACCTGGCCTCCCAAGGCGGTGGCCATTTTGGCCAATTGATTAGGTATGCGTGTGATTCTTGCCAGGATATTCCCCGACCTGAACAGGAAGTGACCAATATCAACAGGAAGTGACCTCATATCAACAGGAAGTGACTTAATTTCAACAGGAAGTGACTTAATTTCAACAGGAAGTGACCTAAAATCAACAGGAAGTGACCTGATTTTAACAGGAAATGACCCGATTTCAACAGGAAGTGACCTGATTTTAACAGGAAGTGACTTCATATCAACAGGAAGTGACTTAAAATCAACAGGAAGTGACCCGATTTCAACAGGAAGTGACTTAATTTCAACAGGAAGTGACCTAAAATCAACAGGAAGTGACCTGTTTTTAACAGGAAGTGACCCGATTTCAACAGGAAGTGACCCAATTTTGACAGGAAGTGACCTGATATCAACAGGAAGTGACCCAATTTCAACAGGAAGTGACCCAATTTCAACAGGAAGTGACCCAATTTTGACAGGAAGTGACCTGATATCAACAGGAAGTGACCCAATTTCAACAGGAAGTGACCCGATTTCAACAGGAAGTGACCCGATTTCAACAGGAAGTGACCCGATTTCAACAGGAAGTGGCCTGAAATCAACAGGAAGTGAGCATGCTATTGCTAGCTTAGCATGCTAATGCTAATGTTAGCTCAGCATGCTAATGTTAATGTTAGCTTAGCATGTGAATGCTAATGTTAGCTTAGCATGCTAATGCTAATGTTAGCTTAGCATGCTAATGCTAATGTTAGCTTAGCATGCTAATGCTAAGTTAGCATGCTAATGCTAATGTTAGCTTAGCATGTTAATGCTAAGTTAGCATGCTAATGCTAATGTTAGCTTAGCATGCTAATGCTAATGTTAGGTTAGCATGCTAATGCTAATGTTAGCATGCTAATGCTAATGTTAGCTTAGTATGCTAATGCTAATGTTAGCATGCTAATGCTAATGTTAGCTTAGCATACCAATACTAATGTTAGCTTAGAATGCTAATGCTAAGTTAGCATATTAATGCTAATGTTAACTTAGCATGCTAATGCTAGCTTAGTATACTAATGCAAATGTGACCTGATTTCAACAGAGTGACTATTACTCCATTGCTTAAGTTTGCCACTCCTTACACCATTGCGACTCGATTCTACCCTCCTTACTTCATTGCTTACTTAATTCTTCTCACTTTACTCCATTGCTTACCCGATTACTTGCTACTTCCTCCATTTCTTACTTGATTCCTTCCTTGTTTTCATGTTTCTTGCTGATTTATTTTTACTTTTGTGGTATTTATCTTCCTTCAACTGCTTCTAGATTTCTGGATGAATTTAAACCATTCCAACTTCAGCATGTTAAGCTCATTCCATGTCATTCAGTATCATTCAACATCATTCAATATCATTCAATATCTTTCAAGATCTTTCAATATCATTCATCATCATTCAACATTATTCCAAATCATTCCACAGGTATTCATTCAGCTCTCCAGCCTTCACACGCCATTTCCCCAGAAATGGCATTTCTAGTTATTCTTATTATTCTTATATTTTATTCCTCGCACTTTTTTGTCCAGCTTCTACTTCCACATTTTTCACCCGATTCACTCCGTTCCAATTTCAAACGATTCCAAATATTCGCGCCTAGAGCGCTTCCATTTTTCTTATTCCCACGATTCACGTGTTACCCGCAATTCCCGATTTCGTACCCGATTTTTCCCCATGTATTCTTAATGGGAGATTCAAAATTTCACATTTCCTTCCACATTTTTCATCCGATTCACTTCGTTCCAACTTCAATATGTTCCATCATGAGCTTTTCAGTTCCAAAATTCACGCCTTACCCACAATTCACGATTTCGTACCCGAATATTTCCCACATTCTACATTTTTCATTTACTTCCACATTATTCATCCGATTGACTTCGTTCCAACTTCAATATATTCCAGCAATTCAAGCCATGAGTTATTCCAGCTTTTCAGTTCCAAAATTCACGCCTTGCCCACAATTCCCGATTTCGTACCCGAATATTTCCCACATTCTACATTTTCCATTTACTTCCACATTATCCATCCAATTGACGTCGTTCCAGCTTCAATATATTACAGCATTTCAAGCCATTAGCTCTTCCAGCTTTTCAGTTCCAAAATTCACGCCTTGCCCACAATTCCTGATTTCGTACCCGAATATTTCCCACATTCTACATTTTCCATTTACTTACACATTATTCATCCGATTGACGTCGTTTCAACTTTAATATATTCCACCACTTCAAGCCATGAGCTCTTCCAGCTTTTCAGTTCCAAAATTCACGCCTTGCCCACAATTCCCGATTTCGTACCCGAATATTTCCCACATTCTACATTTTCCATTTACTTCCACATTATTTATCCGATTGACGTCGTTCCAACTTCAATATATTCCAGCAATTCAAGCCATGAGCTCTTCCAGCTTTTCAGTTCCAAAATTCATGCCTTACCCACAATTCCCGATTTCGTACCCGAATATTTCCCACATTCTACATTTCACATTTACTTCGACATTTTTCAACCGATTGACGTGGTTTCAACTTCAATATATTCCACCAATTCAAGCCATGAGCTCTTCCAGCTTTTCAGTTCCAAAATTCACGCCTTACCCACAATTCCCAATTTCGTACCCAAATATTTCCCACATTCTACATTTTCCATTTACTTCCACATTATTTATCCGATTGACTTCGTTCCAACTTCAATATATTCCACCATTTCACGTCATGAGCTCTTCCATCTTACCACCTAACTTACCACGTATGGCGGCCATTTTCCAACTTACCATGCACGGCGGCCATTTTAGACAAATGATATGCCCAGGTTTCTCGCCAACCTGGCCTCCCAAGGCGGTGGCCATTTTGGCCAATTGATTAGGTATGCGTGTGATTCTTGCCAGGATATTCCCCGACCTGAACAGGAAGTGGCGAATATCAACAGGAAGTGACCTCATATCAACAGGAAGTGACTTAATTTCAACAGGAAGTGACTTAATTTCAACAGGAAGTGACCTAAAATCAACAGGAAGTGACCTGATTTTAACAGGAAATGACCCGATTTCAACAGGAAGTGACCTGATTTTAACAGGAAGTGACTTCATGTCAACAGGAAGTGACTTAAAATCAACAGGAAGTGACCCGATTTAAACAGGAAGTGACTTAATTTCAACAGGAAGTGACCTAAAATCAACAGGAAGTGACCTGTTTTTAACAGGAAGTGACCCGATTTCCACAGGAAGTGACCCAATTTTGACAGGAAGTGACCTGATATCAACAGGAAGTGACCCAATTTCAACAGGAAGTGACCCAATTTTGACAGGAAGTGACCTGATATCAACAGGAAGTGACCCAATTTCAACAGGAAGTGACCCGATTTCAACAGGAAGTGACCCGATTTCAACAGGAAGTGGCCTGAAATCAACAGGAAGTGAGCATGCTAGTGTTAAGTTAGCATACTAATGCTAGCTAATGCTAATGCTAGCTGAACATGCTAATGCTATTGCTAGCTTAGCATGCTAATGCTAATGTTAGCTCAGCATGCTAATGCTAATGTTAGCTTAGCATGTGAATGCTAATGTTAGCTTAGCATGCTAATGCTAATGTTAGCTTAGCATGCTAATGCTAAGTTAGCATGCTAATGCTAATGTTAGCTTAGCATGTTAATGCTAAGTTAGCATGCTAATGCTAATGTTAACTTAGCATGCTAATGCTAAGTTAGCATGCTAATGCTAATGCTAAGTTAGCATGCTAATGTTAATGCTAGCATGCTAATGCTAATGTTAGCTTAGCATGCTAATGCTAATGTTAGCACGCTAATGCTAATGTTAGCTTAGCATGCCAATGCTAATGTTAGCTTAGCATGTTAATGCTAAGTTAGCATGCTAATGCTAATGTTAGCTTAGCATGCTAATGCTAATGTTAGCTTAGCATGCTAGTGCTAATGCTAAGTTAGCATGCTAATGCTAATGTTAGCATGCTAATGCTAATGTTAGCTTAGCATGCTAATGCTAATGTTAGCTTAGCATGCTAATGCTAATGTTAGCATGCTAATGTTAGCTTAGCATGCCAATACTAATGTTAGCTTAGAATGCTAATGCTAAGTTAGCATGCTAATGCTAATGTTAGCTTAGCATGCTAATGCTAAGTTAGCATATTAATGCTAATGTTAACTTAGCATGCTAATGCTAGCTTAGTATACTAATGCAAATGTGACCTGATTTCAACAGAGTGACTATTACTCCATTGCTTAAGTTTGCCACTCCTTACACCATTGCGACTCGATTCTACCCTCCTTACTTCATTGCTTACTTAATTCTTCTCACTTTACTCCATTGCTTACCCGATTACTTGCTACTTCGTCCATTTCTTACTTGATTTCTTCCTTGTTTTCTTGTTTCTTGCTGATTTATTTTTACTTTTGTGGTATTTGTCTTCCTTCAACTGCTTCTAGATTTCTGGATGAATTTAAACCATTCCAACTTCAGCATGTTAAGCTCATTCCATGTCATTCAGTATCATTCAACATCATTCAATATCATTCAATATCATTCAATATCTTTCAATATCTTTCAATATCATTCATCATCATTCAACATTATTCCAAATCATTCCACAGGTATTCATTCAGCTCTCCAGCCTTCACACGCCATTTCCCCAGAAATGGCATTTCTAGTTGTGTGAAGGCTGGAGGCCTTCACACATATGTTATTCTACACCATTCCCGTTATTCTTATTATTATTATTGTGTGAAGGCTGGAGGCCTTCACACATATGTTATTCTACACCATTCCCGTTATTCTTATTATTATTATTATTCTTATTCTTATTCTATTTTATTCCTCGCACTTTTTTGTCCTGTTTCTACTTCCACATTTTTCACCCGATTCACTCCGTTCCAATTTCAAATGATTCCAAATATTCGCGTCTACATCGCTTCCATTTTTCTTATTCCCACGATTCACGTGTTACCCGCAATTCCCGATTTCGTACCCGATTTTTCCCCATGTATTCTTAATGGGAGATTCTAAATTTCACATTTCCTTCCACATTTTTCATCCGATTCACTTCGTTCCAACTTCAAATATGTTCCATCATGAGCTCTTCCAGCTTTTCAGTTCCAAAATTCACGCCTTACCCACAATTCACGATTTCGTACCCGAATATTTCCCACATTCTACATTTCACATTTACTTCCACATTATTCATCCGATTGACTTCATGCCAACTTCAATATATTCCAGCAATCCAAGCCATGAGCTCTTCCAGCTTTTCAGTTCCAAAATTCACGCCTTACCCACAATTCACGATTTCGTACCCGAATATTTCCCACATTCTACATTTTTCATTTACTTCCACATTATTCATCCAATTGACTTCGTTCCAACTTCAATATATTCCAGCAATTCAAGCCATGAGCTCTTCCAGCTTTTCAGTTCCAAAATTCACGCCTTACCCACAATTCCCGATTTCGTACCCGCACATTACCCACATTCTACATTTTCCATTTACTTACACATTATTCATCCGATTGACGTCGTTCCAGCTTCAATATATTCCAGCATTTCAAGCCATTAGCTCTTCCAGCTTTTCAGTTCCAAAATTCACGCCTTGCCCACAATTCCCGATTTCGTACCCGAATATTTCCCACATTCTACATTTTCCATTTACTTACACATTATTCATCCGATTGACGTTGTTCCAGCTTCAATATATTCCAGCAATTCAAGCCATGAGCTCTTCCAGCTTTTCAGTTCCAAAATTCATGCCTTACCCACAATTCCCGATTTCGTACCCGAATATTTCCCACATTATACATTTCACATTTACTTCGACATTTTTCATCCGATTGACGTCGTTTCAACTTCAATCTATTCCACCAATTCAAGCCATGAGCTCTTCCTGCTTTTCAGTTCCAAAATTCACGCCTTACCCACAATTCCCAATTTCGTGCCCAAATATTTCCCACATTCTACATTTTCCATTTACTTCCACATTATTTATCCGATTGACTTCGTTCCAACTTCAATATATTCCACCATTTCACGTCATGAGCTCTTCCATCTTACCACCTAACTTACCACGTATGGCGGCCATTTTCCAACTTACCATGCACGGCGGCCATTTTAGACAAATGATATGCCCAGGTTTCTCGCCAACCTGGCCTCCCAAGGCGGTGGCCATTTTGGCCAATTGATTAGGTATGCGTGTGATTCTTGCCAGGATATTCCCCGACCTGAACAGGAAGTGACCAATATCAACAGGAAGTGACCTCATATCAACAGGAAGTGACCTAAAATCAACAGGAAGTGACCTGATTTTAACAGGAAATGACCCGATTTCAACAGGAAGTGACCTGATTTTAACAGGAAGTGACCTCATATCAACAGGAAGTGACTTAAAATCAACAGGAAGTGACCCGATTTCAACAGGAAGTGACTTAATTTCAACAGGAAGTGGCCTAAAATCAACAGGAAGTGACCTGTTTTTAACAGGAAGTGACCCGATTTCAACAGGAAGTGACCCAATTTTGACAGGAAGTGACCTGATATCAACAGGAAGTGACCCAATTTCAACAGGAAGTGACCCAATTTTGACAGGAAGTGACCTGATATCAACAGGAAGTGACCCAATTTCAACAGGAAGTGACCCGATTTCAACAGGAAGTGGCCTGAAATCAACAGGAAGTGAGCATGCTAGTGCTAAGTTAGCATGCTAATGCTAGCTAATGCTAATGCTAGCTGAACATGCTAATGCTATTGCTAGCTTAGCATGCTAATGCTAATGTTAGCTCAGCATGCTAATGCTAATGCTAGCTTAGCATGTGAATGCTAATGTTAGCTTAGCATGCTAATGCTAATGTTAGCTTAGCATGCTAATGCTAAGTTAGCATGCTAATGCTAATGTTAGCTTAGCATGTTAATGCTAAGTTAACATGCTAATGCTAATGTTAGCTTAGCATGCTAATGCTAAGTTAGCATGCTAATGCTAATGTTAGCATGCTAATGCTAATGTTAGCATGCTAATGCTAATGTTAACTTAGCATGCTAATGTTAGCATGCTAATGCTAATGTTAGCTTAGAATGCTAATGCTAATGTTAGCATGCTAATGCTAATGTTAGCTTAGCATGCTAATGCTAAGTTAGCATATTAATGCTAATGTTAACTTAGCATGCTAATGCTAGCTTAGTATACTAATGCAAATGTGACCTGATTTCAACAGAGTGACTATTACTCCATTGCTTAAGTTTGCCACTCCTTACACCATTGCGACTCGATTCTACCCTCCTTACTTCATTGCTTACTTAATTCTTCTCACTTTACTCCATTGCTTACCCGATTACTTGCTACTTCCTCCATTTCTTACTTGATTCCTTCCTTGTTTTCATGTTTCTTGCTGATTTATTTTTACTTTTGTGGTATTTATCTTCCTTCAACTGCTTCTAGATTTCTGGATGAATTTAAACCATTCCAACTTCAGCATGTTAAGCTCATTCCATGTCATTCAGTATCATTCAACATCATTCAATATCATTCAATATCTTTCAAGATCTTTCAATATCATTCATCATCATTCAACATTATTCCAAATCATTCCACAGGTATTCATTCAGCTCTCCAGCCTTCACACGCCATTTCCCCAGAAATGGCATTTCTAGTTAGGGCCCGAGCAGCTACCGCTGCGAGGTCCCTATTGTTTTTCGATCGGATTATTATTATTATTATTATTATTATTCTTCTTCTTCTTCTTCTTCTTCTCCGTAAACGATCGCGATTTTGGGTACCTAAACATTCACGAAAACTCACCGAACTTTGCACACTCCTCAGGCCCGGCGAAAAATTTGATATTATGAAGTCGTCATAACAACGCGACTCTATAGCGCCCCCTAGCGTAGAAAAATAAAAACCAAGCCTGGCACGTTTGAGCTAGAGCAACGAAAATTGGCAGGCACGTGTAGCACCCCGAGACGCACAAAAAAGTCTATTGGGACCATGTAGCTAAAATGTACAGGAAATGAGCTATGAATTTTTTTATGTCCAATTTTGGCCTATTTTGGCACATTCACTGTGGTCATGCTTTTTCCCCCTCTGCAAACATTTTTCATCCAATTCACATCAAACTTGGCATTTATCATCTCAAGACCTGAGAGAACAACTGGGCAAAAAGTCTTGCCTTTTCGAAATACTATATGATGGGGGCGGGGCATCAAATATTGTCTTTAAAATTTCATTTGTCCAGAAAGAGCAAATGCTTAATAACTCCCATGTTCAAGCTCCAAAAAATCTCAAACTTCTCAGGCAACGTAATAGTCACGGCCTGAAAACATCTATATGATAAAATTCAGTTATACATATAGCGCCACCTAGTGGTGACAATAAATGTCATACTTTACGTTTTTAGCTACTGCGCTGAGCTCGTTGAAGGGATCCAGTTGAAAGTTGGTCAGAAAAGCCTTAAGATGTTGATCATGCCCCACACCGAATATTGTAACTTTTCGCCAAAGGGCGTGGCCGCTACGGTGACGCAAAGTCTGAAGATTTTTCGTGAAAATAAAAGCTGCATTAACTTGACCGAGATGATCCTATCTTCTCAAAATTTCACACATTTGATGAGAGTCCAGCTCTAAAGACATTACTAACTTACATTTCATCTAACTGATAGCGCCACCTAGTGGCAATTTTTTTTCTTACGAATTTTCTTCTACGTTTTTCTCCAAACACGTTAACTGGACCTACCTCATATTTGCTCAGAGGAGGGTTTCGGCCTTCATGATGTCACAACACGAAGTTTGTGAGTTTTCGCGAATTGCTGTAGGCGTGGCTAAGCGCTGTTCGCCAAGAAAACAACGCCAGTTTTGAGGGTCTAAACATGCACAGAAACTCCTGAAACTTGGCACACACATCTGGCCTGGTAAAATGAGCAATATTTTATTGTTGATTGTGCTATTTTTACAAAAATGACTCAATAGCGCCCCCTCGAAATTTTTAACGAAGCAGCCCCGGTTGTACGTTTAAGCAAGAACGCCGAATATTTTTAGGTGTATGAGGGAGCCCAAGACCTACAAAAAAGTCTCTTGTACCCATATGCTAAAATGAACAGGAAGTGAGCTACGAATTTTTGAATGTCCCATTTTTGACGATTTTTGCACATTCACAGGGGGCAGACTTTTGCCCACTTCTCCTACACGTTTCATCCGACTGAGTTAAGACTTGGCCTGGACCATGTCAAGACCTGAGCCAACGACAGGGGGGAAAATTTTGACTTTTCGAAATACTATATGATGAGGGCGGGGCATCAAAATTTGTGTTTCACAATGAAAAAGGATATGCTTGATAACTCCCCGGTACATGCTCCAAAAAATCCCAAACTTGACATGTATGTTTATCGTCAAGGCCTGAAGTTATCTCTATGACAACATTCAGTTATATATGCAGCGCCACCTAGCCCTTGAGGCATGAAAAAAAATACCCCACATACGGTATTTTGTACAAAAAATGTACACTCATTCTAAGTGTGATAACTAAGTCATTTATGAATATTTTTTTAGTTTCCACCACTCAAAATGTTCACTGGCATCAGACTTATCCAAACATATATATATTTTTATTTATTTTTGATAGCCTCTATGGACATTAAAAGCAATATCGTGAATGAAGGATATGCTTAATAACTCCACGGTACATGCTCCAAAAAAAAATCCCACACTTGACATGTATGCTTATAATCAAGGCCTGAAGTTATCTCTATGACAACATTCAGTTATAAATACAGCGCCACCTAGCCCTTGAGGCTTATATAAAAAAAATAAAAAATACCCCACATACGGTATTTTGTACAAAAAATGTACACTCATTCTAAGTGTGATAACTAAGTCATTTATGAATATTCTTTTAGTTTCCACCACTCAAATTGTTCACTGGCTTCACACCGATCCAAACGTATGTACGTTTCCATTGTGTTTTATTCATTTTTGATTGCCCCTTTGGACAATAAAAGTAACATTGTGCAATGAGTACAACGAGCGATGATGTGTATATACACTTTTACAAAAAAATACCAATCAGGGCAACTCATTGCCTAAAAATAAAAAAGGACGCTGATTTTTGCAGGTCTTAACAATCACCAAAACCCGTTGAGCTTGACACACACACTGGCAAAAAAATATTCTACATGTAAACGTTTATTATGCCATTTTCAAAGAAATTTTGCTTCCAATATGCCAGTACCCCAACGTGCCAGTACCCCAACGTGCAAGTACCCCAACGTGCAAGGACCCCAACGTGGCCCGGGCTGCGAGGGCCCTTTATAGCTGCTCGCAGCTCTAGTTAGGGCCCGAGCAGCGACCGCTGCGAGGTCCCTCTTGTTTTTGTAAGAATTATTATTATTCTTCTTCTTCTTCTTCTCCGTAAACGATCGCATTTTTGAGGGCCTAAACATTTACGAAAACTCACCAAACTTTGCAGTCTCTTCGGGCCCGGCGAAAAATTTGATATTATGTAGTTGTCATAACAACGCGACTCTATAGCGCCACCTAGCGTAGAAAAATAAAAACCAATCCCGGCCCGTTTGAGCTAGAGCTACGAAAATTGGCAGGCACGTGTAGCACTACGAGACGCACAAAAAAGTCAGTGGAAGCCATTTCCTAAAATGTACAGGAAGTGAGCTATGAATTTTTTAATGTCCAATTTTGGCCTATTTTGGCACATTCACTGTGGTCATACTTTTTCCCCCTATGCAAACATTTTTCATCCCATTGACTTTAAACTTGGCATTTATCATCTCAAGACTTAAGAGAAAAACTAGGCAAAAAATCTTGCGTTTTCGAAATACTATATGACGGGGGCGGGGCATCAAATATTGCCTTTAAAATTTCATTTGTCCAGAAAGAGCAAATGCTGAATAACTCCCATGTACAAGCTCCAAAAAATCTCAAACTTCTCAGGCAACGTAATAGTCACGGCCTGAAAACACCTATATGAAAAAATTCAGTTATACATATAGCGCCACCTAGTGGTTACAATAAATGTCATACTTTACGTTTTTAGCTACTGTGCTGAGCTCGTTGAAGGGATCCAGTTGAAAATTGGTCAGAAAAGCCTTAAGATGTTGGTGATGCCCCACACCGAATATTGTAACTTTTCGCCAAAGGGCGTGGCCGCTACGGTGACGCAAAGTCTGAAGATTTTTCGTGACAATAAAAGCTGCATGAACTTGACCGAGATGATCCTATCTTCTCAAAATTTCACACATTTGATGAGAGTCCAGCCCTAAAGACATCTACGAACTTATATTTCATCTAACTGATAGCGCCACCTAGTGGCAATTTTTTTTCTTACGAATTTTCTTGTACATTTTTCTCCAAACACGTTAACTGGACCAACCTCATATTTGCTCAGATGGGGGTTTCGGCCTTCATGATGTCACAACACGAAGTATTGTGAGTTTTCGCGAATCGCTGTGGGCGTGGCTAAGCACTGTTCGCCAAGAAAACAACGCTAGTTTTGATGGTCTAAACATGCGCAGAAACTCATGAAACTTGGCACACACATCTGGCCTGGCAAAATGAGCAATATTTTATCATGTATTGTCCTATTTTTACAAAAATGACTCAATAGCGCCCCCTAGAAATTTTTAACGAAGCAGCCCCGATTGTACGTTTAAGCAAGATCTACGAAAATTTTTAGGTGTATGAGGGAGTCCAAGACCTACAAAAAAGTCTCTTGGACCCATGTGCTAAAATGAACAGGAAGTGAGCTATGAATTTTTGAATGTCCCATTTTTGACGATTTTTGCACATTTTCAGGGGGCATACTTTTGCCCACTTCTCCTACACATTTCATCCGACTGACTTTAGACTTGACCTGGACCATGTCAAGACCTGAGCCAACTACAGGCAGAAAAATCTTGACTTTTGGAAATACTATATGATGAGGGCGGGGCATCAAATTTTGTGTTTCGCACCGAAAAAGGATATGCTTAATAACTCCCCGGTACATGCTCCAAAAAATCCCAAACTTGACATGTATGTTTATAGTCAAACCCTGAAGGTATCTCTATGACAAAATTCAGTTATATATGCAGCGCCACCTAGCCCTTCAGGCGTGAAAAAAAAATACCCCACATACGGTATTTTGTACAAAAAATGTCAACTCATTCTAAGTGTGATAACTCCCATGTTCAAGCTCCAAAAAATCTCAAACTTCTCAGGCAACGTAATAGTCACGGCCTGAAAGCATCTATATGATAAAATTCAGTTATACATATAGCGCCACCTAGTGGTAACAATAAATGTCATACTTTACGTTTTTAGCTACTGTGCCGAGCTCGTTGAAGGGATCCAGTTGAAAATTGGTCAGAAAAGCCTTAAGATGTTGATCATGCCCCACACCGAATATTGTAACTTTTCGCCAAAGGGCGTGGCCGCTACGGTGACGCAAAGTCCGAAAATTTTTCGTGACAATAAAAGCTGCATGAACTTGACCCAGATGATCCTATCTTCTCAAAATTTCACACATTTGATGAGAGTCCAGCCCTTAAGACATCTACGAACTTATATTTCATCTCACTGATAGCGCCACCTAGTGGCAATTTTTTTTCTTACGAATTTTCTTGTACATTTTTCTCCAAACACGTTAACTGGACCAACCTCATATTTGCTCAGATGAGGGTTTCGGCCTTCATGATGTCACAACACGAAGTTTGTGAGTTTTCGCGAATCGCTGTGGCCGTGGCTAAGCACTGTTCGCCAAGAAAACAACGCCAGTTTTGAGGGTCTAAACATGCGCAGAAACTCATGAAACTTGGCACACACATCTGGCCTGGTAAAATGAACAATATTTTATTGTTGATTGTACTATTTTTACAAAAATGACTCAATAGCGCCCCCTAGAAATTTTTAACGAAGCAGCCCCGATTCTACGTTTAAGCAAGATCTACGAAAATTTTTACGTGTATGAGGGAGCCAAAGACCTACAAAAAAGTCTCTTGGACCCATATGCTAAAATGAACAGGAAGTGAGGTACGAATTTTTGAATGTCCCATTTTTGACGATTTTTGCACATTTTCAGGGGGCATACTTTTGCCCACTTCTCCTACATGTTTTATCCGACTGACTTATGACTTGACCTGGACCATGCCAAGACCTGAGCCAACAACAGACGGAAAAATCTTGACTTTTGGAAATACTATATGATGAGCGCGGGGCATCAAAATTTGTGTTTCGCACTGAAAAAGGATATGCTTAATAACTCCCCGATACATGCTCCAAAAAATCCCAAACTTGACATGTATGTTTATCGTCAAGGCCTGAAGGTATCTCTATGACAACATTCAGTTATATATGCAGCGCCACCTCGCCCTTGAGGCAAAACAAAAAAATACCCCACATACGGTATTTTGTACAAAAAATGTAAACTCATTCTAAGTGTGATAACTAAGTCATTTATGAATATTCTTTTACTTTCCACCACTCAAAATGTTCACTGGCATTAGACTTATCCAAACATGTACTTTTTTATTTATTTTTGATAGCCTCTAATGGACATTAAAAGCAATATCGTGAATGAAGGATATGCTTAATAACTCCACGGTACATGCTCCAAAAAAATCCCACACTTGACATGTATGTTTAGAGTCAAGGCTTGAAGGTATCCCTATGACAACATTCCATTATATATACAGCGCCACCTAGCCCTAGAGGCATAAAAAAAAATACACCAACTTAACGGTATTTTTACAAAAAAAAAAAAATCCACATGTCAAGGTTTATCATGCCATTTTCAAAGAAATTCTGCTTCCAATGTGCCGTACCTAAACTTGCCAGTACCCCAACGTGCCAGTACCCCAACGTGCAAGTACCCCAACGTGCAAGTACCCCAACGTCGCCCGGGCTGCGAGGGCCCTTTATAGCTGCTCGCAGCTCTAGTTATTATTATTATTCTTTATTCTCCGCAAACGATCGCGAATTTGGGTACCTAAACATTCACGAAAACTCACCGAACTTTGCACACTCCTCAGGCCCGGCGAAAAATTTGATATTATTAAGTCGTCATAACAATGCGACTCGATAGCGCCCCCTAGCGTAGAAAAATAAAAACCAAGCCCGGCACGTTTGAGCTAGAGCAACAAAAATTGGCAGGCACGTGTAGCACCCCGAGACGCACAAAAAAGTCTATTGGGACCATGTAGCTAAAATGTACAGGAAGTGAGCTATGAATTTTTTTATATCCAATTTTGGCCTATTTTGGCACATTCACTGTGGTCATGCTTTTTCCCCCTTTGCAAACATTTTTCATCCAATTGACTTCAAACTTGGCATTTATCATCTCAAGACCTGAGAGAAAAACTGGGCAAAACATCTTGCCTTTTTGAAATACTATATGACGGGGGCGGGGCATCAAATATTGCCTTTAAAATTTCATTTGTCCAGAAAGAGCAAATGCTTAATAACTCCCATGTTCAAGCTCCAAAAAATCTCAAACTTCTCAGGCAACGTAATAGTCACGGCCTGAAAACATCTTTATGATAAAATTCAGTTATACATATAGCGCCACCTAGTGGTTACAATAAATGTCATACTTTACGTTTTTAGCTACTGTGCTGAGCTTGTTGAAGGGATCCATTTGAAAATTGGTCAGAAAAGGCTTAAGATGTTGATCATGCCCCACACCGAATATTGTAACTTTTCGCCAAAGGGCGTGGCCGCTACGGTGACGCAAAGTCTGAAGATTTTTCGTGAAAATAAAAGCTGCATTAACTTGACCGAGATGATCCTATCTTCTCAAAATTTCACACATTTGATGAGAGTCCTGCCCTAAAGACATCTACTGACTTATATCTCATCTAACTGATAGCGCCACCTAGTGGCAATTTTTTTTATTACGAATTTTATTCTACGTTTTTCTCCAAACACGTTAACTGGACCTACCTCATATTTGCTCAGATGAGGGTTTCGGCCTTCATGATGTCACAACACGAAGTTTGTGAGTTTTCGCGAATTGCTGTGGGTGTGGCTAAGCGCTGTTCGCCAAGAAAACAACGCCAGTTTTGAGGGTCTAAACATGCACAGAAACTCATGAAACTTGGCACACACATCTGGCCTGGTAAAATGAGCAATATTTTATTGTTGATTGTGCTATTTTTACAAAAATGACTCAATAGCGCCCCCTAGAAGTTTTTAACGAAGCAGCCCCGGTTGTACGTTTAAGCAAGAACGACGAATATTTTTAGGTGTATGAGGGAGCCCAAGACCTACAAAAAAGTCTCTTGGACCCATATGCTAAAATGAACAGGAAGTGAGCTACGAATTTTTGAATGTCCCATTTTTGACAATTTTTGCACATTCACAGGGCGCAGACTTTTGCCCACTTCTCCTACACGTTTCATCTGACTGAGTTAAGACTTGACCTGGACCATGTCAAGACCTGAGCCAACGACAGGGGGAAAAATCTTGACCTTTCGAAATACTATATGATGAAGGCGGGGCATCAAAATTTGTGTTTCGCACTGAAAAAGGATATGCTTAATAACTCCCCGGTACATGCTCCAAAAAATCCCAAACTTGACATGTATGTTTATCGTCAAGGCCTGAAGCTATCTCTATGACAACATTCAGTTATATATGCAGCGCCACCTAGCCCTTGAGGCATAAAAAAAAAATACCCCACATACGGTATTTTGTACAAAAAATGTAAACTCATTCTAAGTGTGATAACTAAGTCATTTATGAATATTCTTTTAGTTTCCACCACTCAAAATGGTCACTGGCATCAGACTTATCCAAACATATATATATTTTTATTTATTTTTGATAGCCTCTGTGGACATTAAAAGCAATATCGTGAATGAAGGATATGCTTAATAACTCCACGGTACATGCTCCAAAAAAAATCCCACACTTGACATGTATGCTTATAATCAAGGCCTGAAGGTATCTCGATGACAACATTCAGTTATAAATACAGCGCCACCTAGCCCTTGAGGCTTATATAAAAAAAAAAAACACATACGGTATTTTGTACAAAAAAATGTAAACTCATTCTAAGTGTGATGACTAACTCATTTCTGAAAATTCTTTTAGTTTCCACCACTCAAATTGTTCACTGGCTTCACACCGATCCAAACGTATGTACGTTTCCATTTTGTTTTATTCATTTTTGATTGCCCCTTTGGACAATAAAAGTAACATTGTACAATGAGTACAACGAGCGATGATGTATATATACACTTTTACAAAAAATACCAATCAGGGCAACTCATTGCCTAAAAATAAAAAAGGACGCTGATTTTTGCAGGTCTTAACAATCACCAAAACCCGTTGAGCTTGACACACACTGGCAAAAAAAATATTCTACATGTAAACGTTTATAATGCCATTTTCAAAGAAATTTTGCTTCCAATATGCCAGTACCCCAACGTGCCAGTACCCTAACGTGCAAGTACCCCAACGTGCAAGGACTCCAACGTGGCCCGGGCTGCGAGGGCCCTTTATAGCTGCTCGCAGCTCTAGTTCTTATTATTCTTCTCCGCAAACAATCGCATTTTTGAGACACTAAACGTGACCGAAAACTCACCAAACTTTACACGCACATCAGGCCTGGCGAAAAATTTGATATTTTAAAGTCGCCATACATGATAACAGAAAAATGCCTCCTTAGCGCCACCTACATAGGTTAAACGGATCCCTGTCCCGCTACGATTGTCCGACGGCTATGAAAATTGTGTGGCACCTGTAGCACATCCCAATGAACAAAAACCTCTTTGAAGTGTGTACCCTAAAATAGACAGAAAGTGAGGTATGAGTATTTAAATGTCCAATTTTTGCCAATTTTTGCACATTTACAGGGGTCATACTTTTGCCTGCTTCTCCTACACGGTTAACCCGATTGACTTCAAACTTGGGATGTACCATCTCAACATCTGGGACAACATCATTGTGAAAAATGAAAAGTTTTCGACATACTATATGACGGCGGCGGCGCATCAAATTTAGAGTTTAAAAATTCTTACTTCACGAAGCATTGCCGGTTGTACGTTTAATCTAGAGCTACGAAAATTGGTACACATATGTAACAGGCTATGACCTACAAAAAACTCTTTTTGAACCATATGCTAAACCTAACAGGAAGTCCACCATTTTGATTTATTTTGGAACGTGTTGCCATTTTTTTGGCCATTTCATTGGGGTCTTATTTTAACGAACTCCTCCTACAGTGTTTATCCGATCATCTTCAAACTTGGTGTGATTCATCTTAAGATGTTGAAGATGAAAAGTTATTGAAAGCTTTGTATTTCGTCGCACGCTGTTGTCATGGCATGCACTGTTTTTAAAGGAAAAAAAAATATCCTTAAAGAAGCATTCCCATTTGTACGAAGCAGCTAGAGCTACGAAAATTTGTAGACATATGTAACAGCCCAAGATGTACAAAAAAGTCTCTTGGTGCCCTGTGCTAAACCCAACAGGAAGTCCCCCAGGGGCCGGGCATCACATTTTGAGCTAAAAAACTCCTCTTTAACAAAGCATACCCGGCTGTACGTTTCACATAGAGTTACCAAAATTTGTAGAGGTATATAACAGCCTTCGAGGTACAAAAAACTCTTTTTGAACCATTTGCTAAACCTAACAGGACGTCCGCCATTTTGATTTACTTTGGAATGTGTTGCCATTTTTTTTGGCCATTTCATAGGGGTCATATTTTAACGAACTCCTCCTACAGAGTTTATCCGATCAACTCCAAACTTGGTGTGATTCATCTTAAAATGTTGAAGATGAAAAGTTATTGAAAGTTTTTTATTTCGTCACACGCTGTTGTCGTGGCATGCACTTTTTGCAAAGGAAAAAAATCCTTCTTAATGAAGCATTCCCAGTTGTACGAAGCAGCTAGGGCTATGAAAATTTGGAGACAAATTTAACAGCCCACGATGTACAAAAAAGTCTCTTGGTGCCATGTGCTAAACCCAACAGGAAGTCCCGTAGGGGCCTGTCATCACATTTTGAGGTAAAAAACTCCTCTTTAACGAAGCATTCCCGGTTGTACGTTTCACCTAGCGCTATGATAATTTAGAGGCATACATAAGAGCCCACGATGTACAAAAAAAATCTCTTGGAACCATCTGCTAAACCAAACAGGAAGTCCGCCATTTTGATTTACGTTGGGATTTGTAGCCATTTTTTGTGGCCTTTTTTAGGGGTCATATTTTAACGAACTCCTCCTACAAAATTTATCCGACTGTCTTCAAACTTGGTGTGCTTCATCTTAAGATGTTTAAGATACAAAGTTATCGAAAGTTATTTATTTTGTCGCACGCCGTTTCATGGCGATGCATTGTTTGCCAAGTAAAATGCTGCTTTTTTTGGGGGGTCTAAACATGTGCAAAAACTCATGAAACTTTACACACACATCAGGCTTGTCATAAGCATGAATATTTTAGAGATTTCTTATTAAATTTGCAATAAATGCTTCAATAGCGCCCTCTAGACATTTTTCTGAAGTCTTTCCGATTATATGATTCAGCTAGATGTGTGAATATTGGCAGGCATGCCTAATATATTCAAAAAGTATTCTATATAGCCATGTGCCAATCCATTTTGATTTTATTTTGTTAATTGTGCATCATTTTTGGCCTTTCCATGAAACTTTACAAACACAAAGCATGGCAAAAACGTTTAAAATTTAGATGGTTTCCTATTTGACAGTACCCCAACATGCCAGTACCCCGACGTGCAAATACCCCAACGTGGCCCGGGTTGCGAGGGCCCTTTATTAGGGCCCGAGCAGCGACCGCTGCGAGGTCCCTATTGTTCCTGAAGGAATTCTTATTATTCTTCTTTTTAATAGGGCCCGAGCAGCGATCGCTGCGAGGTCCCTATTGTTCCTGAAGGAATTCTTATTCTTCTTCTTCTTCTTTTTCTTTGTTATTATTCTTTTCCGCAAACAACCACATTTTTGAGGCACTAAACATGAACGAAAACTCACCAAACTTTACACGCAGATCGGGCCTGGCGAAAAATTTGATATTTTAAAGTCGCCATACATGATAACAGAAAAATGGCTCTGT
Source organism: Festucalex cinctus (assembly GCF_051991245.1). Taxonomy (NCBI): domain Eukaryota; kingdom Metazoa; phylum Chordata; class Actinopteri; order Syngnathiformes; family Syngnathidae; genus Festucalex; species Festucalex cinctus. The sequence goes on from NC_135411.1 coordinate 50,105,385, forward strand.
AGCACCACCTACATAGGTTTAACGGATCCCTGTCCCGCTACGATTGTCCTATGGCTACGAAAATTGTGTGGCACCTGTAGCACATCCAGATGAACAAAAACCTCTTTGATATGTGTACCCTAAAATAGACAGGAAGTGAGGTGTGAGTATTAGAAAGTCCAATTTTGGCCCATTTTTGCACATTTACAGGGGTCATACTTTTGCCCGCTTCTCCTACACGGTTAACCCGATTGACTTCAAACTTGGGCTGTACCATCTCAACACCTGGGACAACATCATGGTAAAAAATCTAAAGTTTTTGACATACTATATGACGGTGGCGGGGCATCAAATTTACAGTTTCAAAATTCTTACTTAACAAAGCATTGCCGGTGGTACGTTTAATTAGGGCCCGAGCAGCGACCGCTTCTTCTTCTTCTTTTTCTTTGTTATTATTCTTTTCCGCAAACAACCACATTTTTGAGGCACTAAACATGAACGAAAACTCACCAAACTTTACACGCAGATCGGGCCTGGCGAAAAATTTGATATTTTAAAGTCGCCATACATGATAACAGAAAAATGGCTCTGTAGCGCCACCTACATAGGTTTAACGGATCCCTGTCCCGCTACGATTGTCCTATGGCTACGAAAATTGTGTGGCACCTGTAGCACATCCAGATGAACAAAAACCTCTTTGATATGTGTACCCTAAAATAGACAGGAAGTGAGGTATGAGTATTTGAATGTCCAATTTTGGCCCATTTTTGCACATTTACAGGGGTCATACTTTTGCCCGCTTCTCCTACACGGTTAACCCGATTGACTTCAAACTTGGGCTGTACCATCTCAACACCTGGGACAACATCATGGTAAAAAATCTAAAGTTTTTGACATACTATATGACGGTGGCGGGGCATCAAATTTACAGTTTCAAAATTCTTACTTAACAAAGCATTGCCGGTGGTACGTTTAATTGAGAGCCACGAAAATTGGTACACATATGTAACAGACTATGATCTACAAAAAAGTCTGTTGGTGCCATATGCTAAACCCAACAGGAAGTCCGCCAGAGGCGGGGCATCAAATTTTGCGTTTCAAAATTCTTACTTAAAGAAGCATTCCCGGCTGTACGTTTCACCTAGAGTTATCAAAATTTGAAGACATATGTAACAGCCCTCAAGGTACAAAAAACTCTTTTTGAACCATGTGCTAAACCTAACAGAAAGTTCACCATTTTGATTTACTTTGGAACGTGTTGCCATTTTTTTGGCCATTTCATAGGGGTCTTATTTTAACGAACTCCTCCTACAGAGTTTATCCGATCATCTTCAAACTTGGTGTGATTCATCTTAAGATGTTGACGATGAAAATTTATTGAAAGCTTTTTATTTCGTCGCACGCTGTTGTCGTGGCATGCACTTGTTTGCAAAGGAAAAAAAATCCTTCTTAATGAAGCATTCCCAGTTGTACGAAGCAGCTCGAACTACGAAAATTTGGAGACATATGTAACAGGCCACGATGTACAAAAAAGTCTCTTGGTGCCATGTACTAAACCCAACAGGAAGTCCCCCAGGGGCCGGGCATCACATTTTGTGCAAAAAACCCCCCTCCTCTTTAACGAAGCATTCCCGGTTGTACGTTTCACCTAGAGCTATGATAATTTGGAGGCATACATAAGAGCCCACGATGTACAAAAAAGTCTCTTGGAACCAAATGCTAAACCAAACAGGAAGTCTGACATTTTGATTTACTTTGGTATTTGTAGCCACTTTTTGTGGCCTTTTATAGGGGTCATATTTTTTGCAAAACTTATCACATCGTCTTCATTCTTTGACATGTTTCATCTTGAGATATTTAAGATGAAAAGTTATTGAATTATTTTATTTTGTCACACGCCTTTGCTGTAGCGATGCATTGTTTACAAATAATTTTTTTTTGAGAGTCTAAACATGGGCAAAAACTCACAAAATTTTGCACACAGATCAGATCTCTCACGAACATGAATATTTTATAATTTGTTGTGCAATTTGTAATAAATGGCTCAATAGCGCTGTCTCGATATTTTTATGAAGTATATCCGATTATATGGTTCAGGTAGATGTGTGAATATTGGGAGGCATACCTATCAGCCTAATACCTCCAAAAATTATTCTATAGCCATGTGCCAATCCATTTTGATTGTATTTTAATTGTGCATCATTTTTGGCCTTCCATGAAACTTTGCAAACACAAAGCATGTCAAAAACATTTACAATTTAGACGGTTTCCTATGAAACAGTACCCCAACATGCCAGTTCCCCGACATGCAAATACCCCAACGTGGCCCGGGTTTCCTATTTGACAGTACCCCAACATGCCAGGACCCCGACGTGCAAATACCCCAACGTGGCCCGGGTTGCGAGGGCCCTTTATAGCTGCTCGCAGCTCTAGTTATTCTTATTATTCTTATATTTTATTCCTCGCACTTTTTTGTCCAGCTTCTACTTCCACATTTTTCACCCGATTCACTCCGTTCCAATTTCAAACGATTCCAAATATTCGCGCCTAGAGCGCTTCCATTTTTCTTATTCCCACGATTCACGTGTTACCCGCAATTCCCGATTTCGTACCCGATTTTTCCCCATGTATTCTTAATGGGAGATTCAAAATTTCACATTTCCTTCCACATTTTTCATCCGATTCACTTCGTTCCAACTTCAATATGTTCCATCATGAGCTTTTCAGTTCCAAAATTCACGCCTTACCCACAATTCACGATTTCGTACCCGAATATTTCCCACATTCTACATTTTTCATTTACTTCCACATTATTCATCCGATTGACTTCGTTCCAACTTCAATATATTCCAGCAATTCAAGCCATGAGTTATTCCAGCTTTTCAGTTCCAAAATTCACGCCTTGCCCACAATTCCCGATTTCGTACCCGAATATTTCCCACATTCTACATTTTCCATTTACTTCCACATTATCCATCCAATTGACGTCGTTCCAGCTTCAATATATTACAGCATTTCAAGCCATTAGCTCTTCCAGCTTTTCAGTTCCAAAATTCACGCCTTGCCCACAATTCCTGATTTCGTACCCGAATATTTCCCACATTCTACATTTTCCATTTACTTACACATTATTCATCCGATTGACGTCGTTTCAACTTTAATATATTCCACCACTTCAAGCCATGAGCTCTTCCAGCTTTTCAGTTCCAAAATTCACGCCTTGCCCACAATTCCCGATTTCGTACCCGAATATTTCCCACATTCTACATTTTCCATTTACTTCCACATTATTTATCCGATTGACGTCGTTCCAACTTCAATATATTCCAGCAATTCAAGCCATGAGCTCTTCCAGCTTTTCAGTTCCAAAATTCATGCCTTACCCACAATTCCCGATTTCGTACCCGAATATTTCCCACATTCTACATTTCACATTTACTTCGACATTTTTCAACCGATTGACGTGGTTTCAACTTCAATATATTCCACCAATTCAAGCCATGAGCTCTTCCAGCTTTTCAGTTCCAAAATTCACGCCTTACCCACAATTCCCAATTTCGTACCCAAATATTTCCCACATTCTACATTTTCCATTTACTTCCACATTATTTATCCGATTGACTTCGTTCCAACTTCAATATATTCCACCATTTCACGTCATGAGCTCTTCCATCTTACCACCTAACTTACCACGTATGGCGGCCATTTTCCAACTTACCATGCACGGCGGCCATTTTAGACAAATGATATGCCCAGGTTTCTCGCCAACCTGGCCTCCCAAGGCGGTGGCCATTTTGGCCAATTGATTAGGTATGCGTGTGATTCTTGCCAGGATATTCCCCGACCTGAACAGGAAGTGGCGAATATCAACAGGAAGTGACCTCATATCAACAGGAAGTGACTTAATTTCAACAGGAAGTGACTTAATTTCAACAGGAAGTGACCTAAAATCAACAGGAAGTGACCTGATTTTAACAGGAAATGACCCGATTTCAACAGGAAGTGACCTGATTTTAACAGGAAGTGACTTCATGTCAACAGGAAGTGACTTAAAATCAACAGGAAGTGACCCGATTTAAACAGGAAGTGACTTAATTTCAACAGGAAGTGACCTAAAATCAACAGGAAGTGACCTGTTTTTAACAGGAAGTGACCCGATTTCCACAGGAAGTGACCCAATTTTGACAGGAAGTGACCTGATATCAACAGGAAGTGACCCAATTTCAACAGGAAGTGACCCAATTTTGACAGGAAGTGACCTGATATCAACAGGAAGTGACCCAATTTCAACAGGAAGTGACCCGATTTCAACAGGAAGTGACCCGATTTCAACAGGAAGTGGCCTGAAATCAACAGGAAGTGAGCATGCTAGTGTTAAGTTAGCATACTAATGCTAGCTAATGCTAATGCTAGCTGAACATGCTAATGCTATTGCTAGCTTAGCATGCTAATGCTAATGTTAGCTCAGCATGCTAATGCTAATGTTAGCTTAGCATGTGAATGCTAATGTTAGCTTAGCATGCTAATGCTAATGTTAGCTTAGCATGCTAATGCTAAGTTAGCATGCTAATGCTAATGTTAGCTTAGCATGTTAATGCTAAGTTAGCATGCTAATGCTAATGTTAACTTAGCATGCTAATGCTAAGTTAGCATGCTAATGCTAATGCTAAGTTAGCATGCTAATGTTAATGCTAGCATGCTAATGCTAATGTTAGCTTAGCATGCTAATGCTAATGTTAGCACGCTAATGCTAATGTTAGCTTAGCATGCCAATGCTAATGTTAGCTTAGCATGTTAATGCTAAGTTAGCATGCTAATGCTAATGTTAGCTTAGCATGCTAATGCTAATGTTAGCTTAGCATGCTAGTGCTAATGCTAAGTTAGCATGCTAATGCTAATGTTAGCATGCTAATGCTAATGTTAGCTTAGCATGCTAATGCTAATGTTAGCTTAGCATGCTAATGCTAATGTTAGCATGCTAATGTTAGCTTAGCATGCCAATACTAATGTTAGCTTAGAATGCTAATGCTAAGTTAGCATGCTAATGCTAATTTTAGCTTAGCATGCTAATGCTAAGTTAGCATATTAATGCTAATGTTAACTTAGCATGCTAATGCTAGCTTAGTATACTAATGCAAATGTGACCTGATTTCAACAGAGTGACTATTACTCCATTGCTTAAGTTTGCCACTCCTTACACCATTGCGACTCGATTCTACCCTCCTTACTTCATTGCTTACTTAATTCTTCTCACTTTACTCCATTGCTTACCCGATTACTTGCTACTTCGTCCATTTCTTACTTGATTTCTTCCTTGTTTTCTTGTTTCTTGCTGATTTATTTTTACTTTTGTGGTATTTGTCTTCCTTCAACTGCTTCTAGATTTCTGGATGAATTTAAACCATTCCAACTTCAGCATGTTAAGCTCATTCCATGTCATTCAGTATCATTCAACATCATTCAATATCATTCAATATCATTCAATATCTTTCAATATCTTTCAATATCATTCATCATCATTCAACATTATTCCAAATCATTCCACAGGTATTCATTCAGCTCTCCAGCCTTCACACGCCATTTCCCCAGAAATGGCATTTCTAGTTGTGTGAAGGCTGGAGGCCTTCACACATATGTTATTCTACACCATTCCCGTTATTCTTATTATTATTATTGTGTGAAGGCTGGAGGCCTTCACACATATGTTATTCTACACCATTCCCGTTATTCTTATTATTATTATTATTCTTATTCTTATTCTATTTTATTCCTCGCACTTTTTTGTCCTGTTTCTACTTCCACATTTTTCACCCGATTCACTCCGTTCCAATTTCAAATGATTCCAAATATTCGCGTCTACATCGCTTCCATTTTTCTTATTCCCACGATTCACGTGTTACCCGCAATTCCCGATTTCGTACCCGATTTTTCCCCATGTATTCTTAATGGGAGATTCTAAATTTCACATTTCCTTCCACATTTTTCATCCGATTCACTTCGTTCCAACTTCAAATATGTTCCATCATGAGCTCTTCCAGCTTTTCAGTTCCAAAATTCACGCCTTACCCACAATTCACGATTTCGTACCCGAATATTTCCCACATTCTACATTTCACATTTACTTCCACATTATTCATCCGATTGACTTCATGCCAACTTCAATATATTCCAGCAATCCAAGCCATGAGCTCTTCCAGCTTTTCAGTTCCAAAATTCACGCCTTACCCACAATTCACGATTTCGTACCCGAATATTTCCCACATTCTACATTTTTCATTTACTTCCACATTATTCATCCAATTGACTTCGTTCCAACTTCAATATATTCCAGCAATTCAAGCCATGAGCTCTTCCAGCTTTTCAGTTCCAAAATTCACGCCTTACCCACAATTCCCGATTTCGTACCCGCACATTACCCACATTCTACATTTTCCATTTACTTACACATTATTCATCCGATTGACGTCGTTCCAGCTTCAATATATTCCAGCATTTCAAGCCATTAGCTCTTCCAGCTTTTCAGTTCCAAAATTCACGCCTTGCCCACAATTCCCGATTTCGTACCCGAATATTTCCCACATTCTACATTTTCCATTTACTTACACATTATTCATCCGATTGACGTTGTTCCAGCTTCAATATATTCCAGCAATTCAAGCCATGAGCTCTTCCAGCTTTTCAGTTCCAAAATTCATGCCTTACCCACAATTCCCGATTTCGTACCCGAATATTTCCCACATTATACATTTCACATTTACTTCGACATTTTTCATCCGATTGACGTCGTTTCAACTTCAATCTATTCCACCAATTCAAGCCATGAGCTCTTCCTGCTTTTCAGTTCCAAAATTCACGCCTTACCCACAATTCCCAATTTCGTGCCCAAATATTTCCCACATTCTACATTTTCCATTTACTTCCACATTATTTATCCGATTGACTTCGTTCCAACTTCAATATATTCCACCATTTCACGTCATGAGCTCTTCCATCTTACCACCTAACTTACCACGTATGGCGGCCATTTTCCAACTTACCATGCACGGCGGCCATTTTAGACAAATGATATGCCCAGGTTTCTCGCCAACCTGGCCTCCCAAGGCGGTGGCCATTTTGGCCAATTGATTAGGTATGCGTGTGATTCTTGCCAGGATATTCCCCGACCTGAACAGGAAGTGACCAATATCAACAGGAAGTGACCTCATATCAACAGGAAGTGACCTAAAATCAACAGGAAGTGACCTGATTTTAACAGGAAATGACCCGATTTCAACAGGAAGTGACCTGATTTTAACAGGAAGTGACCTCATATCAACAGGAAGTGACTTAAAATCAACAGGAAGTGACCCGATTTCAACAGGAAGTGACTTAATTTCAACAGGAAGTGGCCTAAAATCAACAGGAAGTGACCTGTTTTTAACAGGAAGTGACCCGATTTCAACAGGAAGTGACCCAATTTTGACAGGAAGTGACCTGATATCAACAGGAAGTGACCCAATTTCAACAGGAAGTGACCCAATTTTGACAGGAAGTGACCTGATATCAACAGGAAGTGACCCAATTTCAACAGGAAGTGACCCGATTTCAACAGGAAGTGGCCTGAAATCAACAGGAAGTGAGCATGCTAGTGCTAAGTTAGCATGCTAATGCTAGCTAATGCTAATGCTAGCTGAACATGCTAATGCTATTGCTAGCTTAGCATGCTAATGCTAATGTTAGCTCAGCATGCTAATGCTAATGCTAGCTTAGCATGTGAATGCTAATGTTAGCTTAGCATGCTAATGCTAATGTTAGCTTAGCATGCTAATGCTAAGTTAGCATGCTAATGCTAATGTTAGCTTAGCATGTTAATGCTAAGTTAACATGCTAATGCTAATGTTAGCTTAGCATGCTAATGCTAAGTTAGCATGCTAATGCTAATGTTAGCATGCTAATGCTAATGTTAGCATGCTAATGCTAATGTTAACTTAGCATGCTAATGTTAGCATGCTAATGCTAATGTTAGCTTAGAATGCTAATGCTAATGTTAGCATGCTAATGCTAATGTTAGCTTAGCATGCTAATGCTAAGTTAGCATATTAATGCTAATGTTAACTTAGCATGCTAATGCTAGCTTAGTATACTAATGCAAATGTGACCTGATTTCAACAGAGTGACTATTACTCCATTGCTTAAGTTTGCCACTCCTTACACCATTGCGACTCGATTCTACCCTCCTTACTTCATTGCTTACTTAATTCTTCTCACTTTACTCCATTGCTTACCCGATTACTTGCTACTTCCTCCATTTCTTACTTGATTCCTTCCTTGTTTTCATGTTTCTTGCTGATTTATTTTTACTTTTGTGGTATTTATCTTCCTTCAACTGCTTCTAGATTTCTGGATGAATTTAAACCATTCCAACTTCAGCATGTTAAGCTCATTCCATGTCATTCAGTATCATTCAACATCATTCAATATCATTCAATATCTTTCAATATCTTTCAATATCATTCATCATCATTCAACATTATTCCAAATCATTCCACAGGTATTCATTCAGCTCTCCAGCCTTCACACGCCATTTCCCCAGAAATGGCATTTCTAGTTATTCTTATATTTTATTCCTCGCACTTTTTTGTCCAGTTTCTTCTTCCACATTTTTCACCCGATTCACTCCGTTCCAATTTCAAACGATTCCAAATATTCGCGCCTAGAGCGCTTCCATTTTTCTTATTCCCACGATTCACGTGTTACCCGCAATTCCCGATTTCGTACCCGATTTTTCCCCATGTATTCTTAATGGGAGATTCAAAATTTCACATTTCCTTCCACAGTTTTCATCCGATTCACTTCGTTCCAACTTCAATATGTTCCATCATGAGCTCTTCCAGCTTTTCAGTTCCAAAATTCACGCCTTACCCACAATTCACGATTTCGTACCCGAATATTTCCCACATTCTACATTTTTCATTTACTTCCACATTATTCATTCGATTGACTTCGTTCCAACTTCAATATATTCCAGCAATTCAAGCCATGAGCTCTTCCAGCTTTTCAGTTCCAAAATTCACGCCTTGCCCACAATTCCCGATTTCGTACCCGCACATTACCCACATTCTACATTTTCCATTTACTTCCACATTATTCATCCAATTGACGTCGTTCCAGCTTCAATATATTCCAGCATTTCAAGCCATTAGCTCTTCCAGCTTTTCAGTTCCAAAATTCACGCCTTGCCCACAATTCCCGATTTTGTACCCGAATATTTCCCACATTCTACATTTTCCATTTACTTACACATTATTCATCCGATTGATGTCATTCCAGCTTCAATATATTCCAGCAATTCAAGCCATGAGCTCTTCCAGCTTTTCAGTTCCAAAATTCACACCTTGCCCACAATTCCGGATTTCGTACCCGAATATTTCCCACATTCTATATGTCACATTTACTTACACATTATTCATCCGATTGACTTCGTTCCAACTTCAATATATTCCAGCAATTCAAGCCATGAGCTCTTCCAGCTTTTCAGTTCCAAAATTCATGCCTTACCCACAATTCCCGATTTCGTACCCGAATATTTCCCACATTCTACATTTCACATTTACTTCGACATTTTTCATCCGATTGACGTTGTTTCAACTTCAATATATTCCACCAATTCAAGCCATGAGCTCTTCCAGCTTTTCAGTTCCAAAATTCCCGCCTTACCCACAATTCCCAATTTCGTACCCAAATATTTCCCACATTCTACATTTTCCATTTACTTCCACATTATTTATCCGATTGACTTCGTTCCAACTTCAATATATTCCACCATTTCACGTCATGAGCTCTTCCATCTTACCACCTAATTTACCACGTATGGCGGCCATTTTCCAACTTACCATGCACGGCGGCCATTTTAGACAAATGATATGCCCAGGTTTCTCGCCAACCTGGCCTCCCAAGGCGGTGGCCATTTTGGCCAATTGATTAGGTATGCGTGTGATTCTTGCCAGGATATTCCCCGACCTGAACAGGAAGTGACCAATATCAACAGGAAGTGACCTCACATCAACAGGAAGTGACTTAATCTCAACAGGAAGTGACTTAATTTCAACAGGAAGTGACCTAAAATCAACAGGAAGTGACCTGATTTTAACAGGAAATGACCCGATATCAACAGGAAGTGACCTGATTTTAACAGGAAGTGACCTCATATCAACAGGAAGTGACTTAAAATCAACAGGAAGTGACCCGATTTCAACAGGAAGTGACTTAATTTCAACAGGAAGTGGCCTAAAATCAACAGGAAGTGACCTGTTTTTAACAGGAAGTGACTAGATTTTAACAGGAAGTGACCCGATTTCAACAGGAAGTGACCTATCAACAGGAAGTGACCCAATTTCAACAGGAAGTGACCCAATTTTGACAGGAAGTGACCTAATATCAACAGGAAGTGACCCAATTTCAACAGGAAGTGACCCGATTTCAACAGGAAGTGACCCGATTTCAACAGGAAGTGGCCTGAAATCAACAGGAAGTGAGCATGCTAGTGCTAAGTTAGCATGCTAATGCTAGCTAATGCTAATCCTAGCTGAACATGCTAATGCTATTGCTAGCTTAGCATGCTAATGCTAATGTTAGCTCAGCATGCTAATGCTAATGTTAGCTTAGCATGTGAATGCTAATGTTAGCTTAGCATGCTAATGCTAATGTTAGCTTAGCATGCTAATGCTAAGTTAGCATGCTAATGCTAATGTTAACTTAGCATGTTAATGCTAAGTTAGCATGCTAATGCTAATGTTAGCTTAGCATGCTAATGCTAATGTTAGCTTAGCATGCTAATGCCAATGTTAGCTTAGCATGCCAATGCTAATGTTAGCTTAGAATGCTAATGCTAAGTTAGCATGCTAATGCTAATGTTAGCTTAGCATGCTAATGCCAAGTTAGCATATTAATGCTAATGTTAACTTAGCATGCTAATGCTAGCTTCAACTGCTTCTAGATTTCTGGATGAATTTAAACCATTCCAACTTCAGCATGTTTAGCTCATTCCATGTCATTCAGTATCATTCAACATCATTCAATATCATTCAATATCATTCAATATCTTTCAATATCTTTCAATATCATTCATCATCATTCAACATTATTCCAAATCATTCCACAGGTATTCATTCAGCTCTCCAGCCTTCACACGCCATTTCCCCAGAAATGGCATTTCTAGTTAGGGCCCGAGCAGCGACCGCTGCGAGGTCCCTATTGTTCCTGAAGGAATTCTTATTATTATTCTTCTTCTTCTTCTTTTTCTTTGTTATTATTCTTTTCCGCAAACAACCACATTTTTGAGGCACTAAACATGAACGAAAACTCACCAAACTTTACACGCAGATCGGGTCTGGCGAAAAATTTGATATTTTAAAGTCGCCATACATGATAACAGAAAAATGGCTCTGTAGCGCCACCTACATAGGTTTAACGGATCCCTGTCCCGCTACGATTGTCCTATGGCTACGAAAATTGTGTGGCACCTGTAGCACATCCAGATGAACAAAAACCTCTTTGATATGTGTACCCTAAAATAGACAGGAAGTGAGGTATGAGTATTTGAATGTCCAATTTTGGCCCATTTTTGCACATTTACAGGGGTCATACTTTTGCCCGCTTCTCCTACACGGTTAACCCGATTGACTTCAAACTTGGGCTGTACCATCTCAACACCTGGGACAACATCATGGTAAAAAATCTAAAGTTTTTGACATACTATATGACGGTGGCGGGGCATCAAATTTACAGTTTCAAAATTCTTACTTAACGAAGCATTGCCGGTGGTACGTTTAATCTAGAGCTACGAAAATTGGTACACATATGTAACAGACTATGATCTACAAAAAAGCCTGTTGGTGCCATATGCTAAACCTAACAGGAAGTCCGCCAGAGGCGAGGCATCAAATTTTGTGTTTCAAAATTCTAACTTAATGAAGCATTCCCGGCTGTACATTTCACCTAGAGTTACCAATATTTGAAGACATATGTAACAGCCCTCAAGGTACAAAAAACTCTTTTTGAACCATATGCTAAACCGAACAGGAAGTCCGCCATTTTGATTTACTTTGGAACGTGTTGCCATTTTTTGGGCCATTTCATAGGGGTCTTATTTTAACGAACTCCTCCTACAGAGTTTATCCGATCATCTCCAAACTTGGTGTGATTCATCTTAAGATGTTGAAGATGAAAAGTTATTGAAAGCTTTTTATTTTGTCGCACGCTGTTGCCGTGGCATGCACAGTTTGCAAAGGAAAAAATTCCTTCTTAATGAAGCATTCCCAGTTGTACGAAGCAGCTAGAGCTACGAAAATTTGGAGACAAATGTAACAGCCCACAATGTACAAAAAAGGCTCCTGGTGCCATGTGCTAAACCCAACAGGAAGTCCCGTAGGGGCCGGGCATCACATTTTGAGCTAAAAAACTCCTCTTTAACGAAGCATTCCCGGTTGTACGTTTCACCTAGCGCTATGATAATTTAGAGGCATACATAAGAGCCCACGATGTACAAAAAAGTCTCTTGGAACCATGTGCTAAACCAAACAGGAAGTCCGCCATTTTGATTTATGATGGGATTTGTAGCCTTTTTTTGTGGCCTTTTTTAGGGGTCATATTTTAACTCCTCCTACAAAATTCATCCGACCGTGTTCAAACTTGGTGTGTTTCATCTTAAGATGTTTAAGATGCAAATTTATCGAAAGTTTTTTATTTTGTCGCACGCTGCTGCTATAGCGATGCATTGGTTGCCAAGTAAAGTGCTGCTTTGTTTTTTTTTTATCTATACATGTGTGAAAACTCGTGAAACTTTGCACACACATCAGACTTGTCATTAACATGAATTTTTAGAGATTTCTTGTGCAATTTGCAATAAATCGCACCCTCTATACATTTTTTATGGAGCATTTCCGATTGGATGATTCAAGCGCGAAATAACTAAAGATGACTTGACTTGACCTAGATTTGTGAAAACTCAGAGGCATACCTATTATATTATTATTATTTTTTGTACCTTACAAGATTATCTCTTGTGCCACATTAAACCCCTTTGCAGGCCTGAGCCAAACCACGGTCCATACATTTGATACCACTGCTTTATTTCAATGGTCAAGTACTTCATAACCACACCTACTTATGCTTGTCCTTGCATATATAGTAGACAACAAAGAGCTCTTTCAACAAAAGACATTTCCATCTACAAAGTCATACAAGGTAAGCACTCTATAAATTCTGCAATCACTACACTTCTATTCCTAAATTATCACTTCAAATACCAACAATGGTTAATACAGCTACAAATTTCTTGTATGTTTATGAAGTATGATACTGTATTTATTTCTACTCCTTTGCTTTTCTACAGAACATGAACAAATCACCAAGCAAATTCTCTTTTGATAAAGACACTCTAATCATCTCCATACGCAAAGATTGCCAACTTTTTTCCGTAAGTATACAATACATAAACTAAACAGGACAACTTTCTCAATCATATACAGTATGCCATACATATATGTATTAAGTTCTCATTTATTAACAGGTTTGTTAAAGGCACCTTTAGTGTGTTTTTCTGTTTGTAATGTTTCTCCACGAGCACGTCTAGCCATTGATATCATGTAGAACACATATGCTAACCTTTTAGAGACAATTGAAGCTTACTTGCACAGTAGCCACTATCTTAACCACTTAATTCACATGTCTACTTGACAACTTATTACATGTAGTGAAATGGTACTTTGTGCGTCTTATGCTTTTTTCTGAACACTGCTTTTCAACTCTTTCCTTAAAACCAATACATGCGGTACTGTTATACTGTATAAATATATATGTCCGTGTGTATATATTTGTATATTCTTTCAAATAAACTCGTTTTGACACACACAGCCATTGAGTAACATGCAACACGACCACAACGTTTTGCACCAACACGTTACACTTACATAACCATTTATGTACCTGTCGTATCCTTACTTTTATTCATCATTTCATCACACAATCCTAAAACATTGCTTTTTGACCCAGATGATTCAACTATACCATTTTTGCGTGTCTTATTACTTACTAGCTATATTATTTATTAACGGGCAAAAACTATGAATATAAGATCACCGTCAAATATTACGTCTGTAATATCCATATACAGTGCATTACATAATATGCATTTGTATTAAGACACTACCATGCTAAAAATATGCACACGACTGTTCTGTAAACTACACCTAAGACAACCAAACTTCACAGATCTAACATGATTCTTCATTCTTTTTTGTTCTACAGATGTATCAAATGCTGCCACAGAGACAGAAGAAGCCACTGAGGACATGCACGAAGACGATGATCACAATATAACAGGACAGGTTAACCCCCCTGAAGTTTTAGCCCGCAGGTCAAAGCGTCCTAGGACTAATTCATCCATGGAGGTTACATTATCCTAAGACAGACTATGTGCTAACCCAAACTCTTTGACCCCAAGGGATTCATCTGTCCCAGAAAACTTTTACACTAAAGAGTTTATCTGTCCTAGGGCGCTGTTAACCCCAGGTTAAAGTGTTATTTAATCTGTCCTGTTACAACAGCTATACATAAACAGCTGCATTCCTCTCCTGTTCCATCTCTCGCACTTCTTTCATCTCTTTTTCTCCTCTACTTATACCTATGCTTGCTCATGTGCTTTTTTCCCCTTTAGATGATGTCATTGGTTAGCCTGCTTCAAAGCTACATTTTTTCTTGAATAACTGTCACACATTTACTGTTTGCTGGACCCTACAAAACTGTCACAATACTTCACTATGTCATGAATACATATGTGTTGCACAGCGACACCACATTAAGAGTAATCAAAAAGCTTTTTATTTGATCACACACCATCTCTGTGCCATGCAATGTTTTCAAATGAACAGATGCTGGTTTTGAATATCAAACGAGCGACTTTTCATGAAACTTTGCACACACATCAGAAAGTCCACACTTTTGAATTTATTTTGGGAATTGTGCATCATTTTTGGCCTTTTACTGCACCTTTTTACACACAAGGCACGGCAAATGCATTTCTATTTTCCATGGTCCTTGTCTATTTAACAGTACCCCAACGTGCAAGTCCCCCGACTTGCATATACCCCAACGTGGCCCGGGTTGCGAGGGCCCTTTATAGCTGCTCGCAGCTCTAGTTATTATTATTATTCTTATATTTTATTCCTCGCACTTTTTTGTCCAGCTTCTACTTCCACATTTTTCACCCGATTCACTCCGTTCCAATTTCAAACGATTCCAAATATTCGCGCCTACAGCGCTTCCATTTTTCTTATTCCCACGATTCACGTGTTACCCGCAATTCCCGATTTCGTACCCGATTTTTCCCCATGTATTCTTAATGGGAGATTCAAAATTTCACATTTCCTTCCACATTTTTCATCCGATTCACTTCGTTCCAACTTCAAATATGTTCCATCATGAGCTCTTCCAGCTTTTCAGTTCCAAAATTCACGCCTTACCCACAATTCACGATTTCGTACCCGAATATTTCCCACATTCTACATTTCACATTTACTTCCACATTATTCATCCGATTGACTTCATGCCAACTTCAATATATTCCAGCAATCCAAGCCATGAGCTCTTCCAGCTTTTCAGTTCCAAAATTCACGCCTTACCCACAATTCACGATTTCGTACCCGAATATTTCCCACATTCTACATTTTTCATTTACTTCCACATTATTCATCCAATTGACTTCGTTCCAACTTCAATATATTCCAGCAATTCAAGCCATGAGCTCTTCCAGCTTTTCAGTTCCAAAATGATTTTAACAGGAAGTGACCTCATATCAACAGGAAGTGACTTAAAATCAACAGGAAGTGACCCGATTTCAACAGGAAGTGACTTAATTTCAACAGGAAGTGGCCTAAAATCAACAGGAAGTGACCTGTTTTTAACAGGAAGTGACCCGATTTCAACAGGAAGTGACCCAATTTTGACAGGAAGTGACCTGATATCAACAGGAAGTGACCCAATTTCAACAGGAAGTGACCCAATTTTGACAGGAAGTGACCTGATATCAACAGGAAGTGACCCAATTTCAACAGGAAGTGACCCGATTTCAACAGGAAGTGGCCTGAAATCAACAGGAAGTGAGCATGCTAGTGCTAAGTTAGCATGCTAATGCTAGCTAATGCTAATGCTAGCTGAACATGCTAATGCTATTGCTAGCTTAGCATGCTAATGCTAATGTTAGCTCAGCATGCTAATGCTAATGCTAGCTTAGCATGTGAATGCTAATGTTAGCTTAGTATGCTAATGCTAATGTTAGCTTAGCATGCTAATGCTAAGTTAGCATGCTAATGCTAATGTTAGCTTAGCATGTTAATGCTAAGTTAACATGCTAATGCTAATGTTAGCTTAGCATGCTAATGCTAAGTTAGCATGCTAATGTTAATGCTAAGTTAGCATGCTAATGCTAATGTTAGCATGCTAATGCTAATGTTAGCATGCTAATGCTAATGTTAACTTAGCATGCTAATGCTAATGTTAGCTTAGCATGCTAATGCTAATGCTAAGTTAGCATGCTAATGCTAATGTTAGCATGTTAATGCTAATGTTAGCTTAGCATGCTAATGCTAATGTTAGCATGCTAATGCTAATGTTAGCTTAGCATGCCAATGCTAATGTTAGCTTAGAATGCTAATGCTAAGTTAGCATGCTAATGCTAATGTTAGCTTAGCATGCCAATGCTAAGTTAGCACATTAATGCTAATGTTAACTTAGCATGCTAATGCTAGCTTAGTATACTAATGCAAATGTGACCTGATTTCAACAGAGTGACTATTACTCCATTGCTTAAGTTTGCCACTCCTTACACCATTGCGACTCGATTCTACCCTCCTTACTTCATTGCTTACTTAATTCTTCTCACTTTACTCCATTGCTTACCCGATTACTTGCTACTTCGTCCATTTCTTACTTGATTTCTTCCTTGTTTTCTTGTTTCTTGCTGATTTATTTTTACTTTTGTGGTATTTGTCTTCCTTCAACTGCTTCTAGATTTCTGGATGAATTTAAACCATTCCAACTTCAGCATGTTTAGCTCATTCCATGTCATTCAGTATCATTCAACATCATTCAATATCATTCAATATCATTCAATATCTTTCAATATCTTTCAATATCATTCATCATCATTCAACATTATTCCAAATCATTCCACAGGTATTCATTCAGCTCTCCAGCCTTCACACGCCATTTCCCCAGAAATGGCATTTCTAGTTGTGTGAAGGCTGGAGGCCTTCACACATATGTTATTCTACACCATTCCCGTTATTCTTCTTATTATTATTATTATTATTATTCTTATATTTTATTCCTCGCACTTTTTTGTCCAGCTTCTACTTCCACATTTTTCACCCGATTCACTCCGTTCCAATTTCAAACGATTCCAAATATTCGCGCCTACAGCGCTTCCATTTTTCTTATTCCCACGATTCACGTGTTACCCGCAATTCCCGATTTCGTACCCGATTTTTCCCCATGTATTCTTAATGGGAGATTCAAAATTTCACATTTCCTTCCACATTTTTCATCCGATTCACTTCGTTCCAACTTCAAATATGTTCCATCATGAGCTCTTCCAGCTTTTCAGTTCCAAAATTCACGCCTTACCCACAATTCACGATTTCGTACCCGAATATTTCCCACATTCTACATTTCACATTTACTTCCACATTATTCATCCGATTGACTTCATGCCAACTTCAATATATTCCAGCAATCCAAGCCATGAGCTCTTCCAGCTTTTCAGTTCCAAAATTCACGCCTTACCCACAATTCACGATTTCGTACCCGAATATTTCCCACATTCTACATTTTTCATTTACTTCCACATTATTCATCCAATTGACTTCGTTCCAACTTCAATATATTCCAGCAATTCAAGCCATGAGCTCTTCCAGCTTTTCAGTTCCAAAATTCACGCCTTACCCACAATTCCCGATTTCGTACCCGCACATTACCCACATTCTACATTTTCCATTTACTTACACATTATTCATCCGATTGACGTCGTTCCAGCTTCAATATATTCCAGCATTTCAAGCCATTAGCTCTTCCAGCTTTTCAGTTCCAAAATTCACGCCTTGCCCACAATTCCCGATTTCGTACCCGAATATTTCCCACATTCTACATTTTCCATTTACTTACACATTATTCATCCGATTGACGTTGTTCCAGCTTCAATATATTCCAGCAATTCAAGCCATGAGCTCTTCCAGCTTTTCAGTTCCAAAATTCATGCCTTACCCACAATTCCCGATTTCGTACCCGAATATTTCCCACATTATACATTTCACATTTACTTCGACATTTTTCATCCGATTGACGTCGTTTCAACTTCAATCTATTCCACCAATTCAAGCCATGAGCTCTTCCTGCTTTTCAGTTCCAAAATTCACGCCTTACCCACAATTCCCAATTTCGTGCCCAAATATTTCCCACATTCTACATTTTCCATTTACTTCCACATTATTTATCCGATTGACTTCGTTCTAACTTCAATATATTCCAGCAATTCAAGCCATGAGCTCTTCCAACTTTTCAGTTCCAAAATTCATGCCTTACCCACAATTCCCGATTTCGTACCCGAATATTTCCCACATTCTACATTTCAAATTTACTTCGACATTTTTTATCCGATTGACGTTGTTTCAACTTCAATATATTCCACCAATTCAAGCCATGAGCTCTTCCAGCTTTTCAGTTCCAAAATTCCCGCCTTACCCACAATTCCCAATTTCGTACCCAAATATTTCCCACATTCTACATTTTCCATTTACTTCCACATTATTTATCCGATTGACTTCGTTCCAACTTCAATATATTCCACCATTTCACGTCATGAGCTCTTCCATCTTACCACCTAACTTACCACGTATGGCGGCCATTTTCCAACTTACCATGCACGGCGGCCATTTTAGACAAATGATATGCCCAGGTTTCTCGCCAACCTGGCCTCCCAAGGCGGTGGCCATTTTGGCCAATTGATTAGGTATGCGTGTGATTCTTGCCAGGATATTCCCCGACCTGAACAGGAAGTGACCAATATCAACAGGAAGTGACCTCATATCAACAGGAAGTGACCTAAAATCAACAGGAAGTGACCTGATTTTAACAGGAAATGACCCGATTTCAACAGGAAGTGACCTGATTTTAACAGGAAGTGACCTCATATCAACAGGAAGTGACTTAAAATCAACAGGAAGTGACCCGATTTCAACAGGAAGTGACTTAATTTCAATAGGAAGTGGCCTAAAATCAACAGGAAGTGACCTGTTTTTAACAGGAAGTGACCCGATTTCAACAGGAAGTGACCCAATTTTGACAGGAAGTGACCTGATATCAACAGGAAGTGACCCAATTTCAACAGGAAGTGACCCAATTTTGACAGGAAGTGACCTGATATCAACAGGAAGTGACCCAATTTCAACAGGAAGTGACCCGATTTCAACAGGAAGTGGCCTGAAATCAACAGGAAGTGAGCATGCTAGTGCTAAGTTAGCATGCTAATGCTAGCTAATGCTAATGCTAGCTGAACATGCTAATGCTATTGCTAGCTTAGCATGCTAATGCTAATGTTAGCTCAGCATGCTAATGCTAATGCTAGCTTAGCATGTGAATGCTAATGTTAGCTTAGCATGCTAATGCTAATGTTAGCTTAGCATGCTAATGCTAAGTTAGCATGCTAATGCTAATGTTAGCTTAGCATGTTAATGCTAAGTTAACATGCTAATGCTAATGTTAGCTTAGCATGCTAATGCTAAGTTAGCATGCTAATGTTAATGCTAAGTTAGCATGCTAATGCTAATGTTAGCATGCTAATGCTAATGTTAACTTAGCATGCTAATGCTAATGTTAGCATGCTAATGCTAATGTTAGCTTAGCATGCTAATGCTAATGTTAGCTTAGCATGCTAATGCTAAGTTAGCATGCTAATGCTAATGTTAGCATGCTAATGCTAATGTTAGCATGCTAATGCTAATGTTAACTTAGCATGCTAATGCTAATGTTAGCATGCTAATGCTAATGTTAGCTTGGCATGCTAATGTAAGTTAGCATGCTAATGCTAATGTTAGCTTAGCATGTTAATGCTAAGTTAGCATGCTAATGCTAATGTTAGCTTAGCATGCTAATGCTAATGCTAAGTTAGCATGCTAATGCTAATGTTAGCATGCTAATGCTAATGTTAGCTTAGCATGCTAATGCTAATGTTAGCATGCTAATGCTAATGTTAGCTTAGCATGCCAATGCTAATGTTAGCTTAGAATGCTAATGCTAAGTTAGCATGCTAATGCTAATGTTAGCTTAGCATGCTAATGCTAAGTTAGCACATTAATGCTAATGTTAACTTAGCATGCTAATGCTAGCTTAGTATACTAATGCAAATGTGACCTGATTTCAACAGAGTGACTATTACTCCATTGCTTAAGTTTGCCACTCCTTACACCATTGCGACTCGATTCTACCCTCCTTACTTCATTGCTTACTTAATTCTTCTCACTTTACTCCATTGCTTACTTAATTCTTCTCACTTTACTCCATTGCTTACCCGATTACTTGCTACTTCGTCCATTTCTTACTTGATTTCTTCCTTGTTTTCTTGTTTCTTGCTGATTTATTTTTACTTTTGTGGTATTTGTCTTCCTTCAACTGCTTCTAGATTTCTGGATGAATTTAAACCATTCCAACTTCAGCATGTTTAGCTCATTCCATGTCATTCAGTATCATTCAACATCATTCAATATCATTCAATATCTTTCAATATCTTTCAATATCATTCATCATCATTCAACATTATTCCAAATCATTCCACAGGTATTCATTCAGCTCTCCAGCCTTCACACGCCATTTCCCCAGAAATGGCATTTCTAGTTATTATTATTATTATATTTTATTCCTCGCACTTTTTTGTCCAGTTTCTTCTTCCACATTTTTCACCCGATTCACTCCGTTCCAATTTCAAACGATTCCAAATATTCACGCCTACAGCACTTCCATTTTTCTTATTCCCACGATTCACGTGTTACCCGCAATTCCCGATTTCGTACCCGATTTTTCCCCATGTATTCTTAATGGGAGATTCAAAATTTCACATTTCCTTCCACAGTTTTCATCCGATTCACTTCGTTCCAACTTCAATATGTTCCATCATGAGCTCTTCCAGCTTTTCAGTTCCAAAATTCACGCCTTACCCACAATTCACGATTTCGTACCCGAATATTTCCCACATTCTACATTTTTCATTTACTTCCACATTATTCATCCGATTGACTTCGTTCCAACTTCAATATATTCCAGCAATTCAAGCCATGAGCTCTTCCAGCTTTTCAGTTCCAAAATTCACTCCTTACCCACAATTCTCGATTTCGTACCCGCACATTACCCACATTCTACATTTTCCATTTACTTCGACATTTTTCATCCGATTGACGTCGTTTCAACTTCAATATATTCCACCAATTCAAGCCATGAGCTCTTCCAGCTTTTCAGTTCCAAAATTCACGCCTTACCCACAATTCACGATTTCGTACCCAAATATTTCCCACATTCTACATTTCACATTTACTTCCACATTATTCATCCGATTGACTTCATGCCAACTTCAATATATTCCAGCAATCCAAGCCATGAGCTCTTCCAGCTTTTCAGTTCCAAAATTCACGCCTTACCCACAATTCACGATTTCGTACGCGCACATTACCCACATTCTACATTTTCCATTTACTTACACATTATTCATCCGATTGACGTCGTTCCAGCTTCAATATATTCCAGCATTTCAAGCCATTAGCTCTTCCAGCTTTTCAGTTCCAAAATTCACGCCTTGCCCACAATTCCCGATTTCGTACCCGAATATTTCCCACATTCTACATTTTCCATTTACTTACACATTATTCATCCGATTGACGTTGTTCCAGCTTCAATATATTCCAGCAATTCAAGCCATGAGCTCTTCCAGCTTTTCAGTTCCAAAATTCACGCCTTGCCCACAATTCCCGATTTCGTACCCGAATATTTCCCACATTATACATTTCACATTTACTTCGACATTTTTCATCCGATTGACGTCGTTTCAACTTCAATCTATTCCACCAATTCAAGCCATGAGCTCTTCCTGCTTTTCAGTTCCAAAATTCACGCCTTACCCACAATTCCCAATTTCGTGCCCAAATATTTCCCACATTCTACATTTTCCATTTACTTCCACATTATTTATCCGATTGACTTCGTTCTAACTTCAATATATTCCAGCAATTCAAGCCATGAGCTCTTCCAGCTTTTCAGTTCCAAAATTCATGCCTTACCCACAATTCCCGATTTCGTACCCGAATATTTCCCACATTCTACATTTCACATTTACTTCGACATTTTTTATCCGATTGACGTTGTTTCAACTTCAATATATTCCACCAATTCAAGCCATGAGCTCTTCCAGCTTTTCAGTTCCAAAATTCCCGCCTTACCCACAATTCCCAATTTCGTACCCAAATATTTCCCACATTCTACATTTTCCATTTACTTCCACATTATTTATCCGATTGACTTCGTTCCAACTTCAATATATTCCACCATTTCACGTCATGAGCTCTTCCATCTTACCACCTAACTTACCACGTATGGCGGCCATTTTCCAACTTACCATGCACGGCGGCCATTTTAGACAAATGATATGCCCAGGTTTCTCGCCAACCTGGCCTCCCAAGGCGGTGGCCATTTTGGCCAATTGATTAGGTATGCGTGTGATTCTTGCCAGGATATTCCCCGACCTGAACAGGAAGTGACCAATATCAACAGGAAGTGACCTCATATCAACAGGAAGTGACCTAAAATCAACAGGAAGTGACCTGATTTTAACAGGACATGACCCGATTTCAACAGGAAGTGACCTGATTTTAACAGGAAGTGACCTCATATCAACAGGAAGTGACTTAAAATCAACAGGAAGTGACCCGATTTCAACAGGAAGTGACTTAATTTCAACAGGAAGTGGCCTAAAATCAACAGGAAGTGACCTGTTTTTAACAGGAAGTGACCCGATTTCAACAGGAAGTGACCCGATTTCAACAGGAAGTGACCTGATATCAACAGGAAGTGACCCAATTTCAACAGGAAGTGACCCGATTTCAACAGGAAGTGGCCTGAAATCAACAGGAAGTGAGCATGCTAGTGCTAAGTTAGCATGCTAATGCTAGCTAATACTAATGCTAGCTGAACATGCTAATGCTATTGCTAGCTTAGCATGCTAATGCTAATGTTAGCTCAGCATGCTAATGCTAATGCTAGCTTAGCATGTGAATGCTAATGTTAGCTTAGCATGCTAATGCTAATGTTAGCTTAGCATGTTAATGCTAAGTTAACATGCTAATGCTAATGTTAGCTTAGCATGCTAATGCTAAGTTAGCATGCTAATGTTAATGCTAAGTTTGCATGCTAATGCTAATGTTAGCATGCTAATGCTAATGTTAACATGCTAATGCTAATGTTAACTTAGCATGCTAATGCTAATGTTAGCATGCTAATGCTAATGTTAGCTTAGAATGCTAATGCTAATGTTAGCATGCTAATGCTAATGTTAGCTTAGCATGCTAATGCTAAGTTAGCATATTAATGCTAATGTTAACTTAGCATGCTAATGCTAGCTTAGTATACTAATGCAAATGTGACCTGATTTCAACAGAGTGACTATTACTCCATTGCTTAAGTTTGCCACTCCTTACACCATTGCGACTCGATTCTACCCTCCTTACTTCATTGCTTACTTCATTCTTCTCACTTTACTCCATTGCTTACCCGATTACTTGCTACTTCCTCCATTTCTTACTTGATTCCTTCCTTGTTTTCATGTTTCTTGCTGATTTATTTTTACTTTTGTGGTATTTATCTTCCTTCAACTGCTTCTAGATTTCTGGATGAATTTAAACCATTCCAACTTCAGCATGTTAAGCTCATTCCATGTCATTCAGTATCATTCAACATCATTCAATATCATTCAATATCTTTCAATATCTTTCAATATCATTCATCATCATTCAACATTATTCCAAATCATTCCACAGGTATTCATTCAGCTCTCCAGCCTTCACACGCCATTTCCCCAGAAATGGCATTTCTAGTTGTGTGAAGGCTGGAGGCCTTCACACATATGTTATTCTACACCATTCCCGTTATTCTTCTTCTTCTTATTATTATTATTATTCTTATATTTTATTCCTCGCACTTTTTTGTCCAGCTTCTACTTCCACATTTTTCACCCGATTCACTCCGTTCCAATTTCAAACGATTCCAAATATTCGCGCCTAGAGCGCTTCCATTTTTCTTATTCCCACGATTCACGTGTTACCCGCAATTCCCGATTTCGTACCCGATTTTTCCCCATGTATTCTTAATGGGAGATTCAAAATTTCACATTTCCTTCCACATTTTTCATCCGATTCACTTCGTTCCAACTTCAATATGTTCCATAATGACCTTTTCAGTTCCAAAATTCACGCCTTACCCACAATTCACGATTTCGTACCCGAATATTTCCCACATTCTACATTTTTCATTTACTTCCACATTATTCATCCGATTGACTTCGTTCCAACTTCAATATATTCCAGCAATTCAAGCCATGAGCTCTTCCAGCTTTTCAGTTCCAAAATTCACGCCTTACCCACAATTCCCGATTTCGTACCCGCACATTACCCACATTCTACATTTTCCATTTACTTCCACATTATTCATCCAATTGACGTCGTTCCAGCTTCAATATATTCCACAATTTCAAGCCATTAGCTCTTCCAGCTTTTCAGTTCCAAAATTCACGCCTTGCCCACAATTCCCGATTTCGTACCCGAATATTTCCCATATTCTACATTTTCCATTTACTTACACATTATTCATCCGATTGACGTCGTTCCAGCTTCAATATATTCCAGCAATTCAAGCCATGAGTTCTTCCAGCTTTTCAGTTCCAAAATTCACACCTTGCCCACAATTCCGGATTTCGTACCCGAATATTTCCCACATTCTATATTTCACATTTACTTCCACATTATTCATCCGACTGACTTCGTTCCAACTTCAATATATTCCAGCAATTCAAGCCATGAGCTCTTCCAGCTTTTCAGTTCCAAAATTCATGCCTTACCCACAATTCACGATTTTGTACCCGAATTTTTCCCACATTCTATATTTCACATTTACTTACACATTATTCATCCGATTGACTTCGTTCCAACTTCAATATATTCCAGCAATTCAAGCCATGAGCTCTTCCAGCTTTTCAGTTCCAAAATTCACACCTTGCCCACAATTCCGGATTTCGTACCCGAATATTTCCCACATTCTACATTTTTCATTTACTTCCACATTATTCATCCAATTGACTTCGTTCCAACTTCAATATATTCCAGCAATTCAAGCCATGAGCTCTTCCAGCTTTTCAGTTCCAAAATTCATGCCTTACCCACAATTCCCGATTTTGTACCCGCACATTACCCACATTCTCCATTTTCTTCCACATTATTCATCCGATTGACGTTGTTCCGGCTTCAATATATTCCAGCAATTCAAGCCATGAGCTCTTCCAGCTTTTCAGTTCCAAAATTCACACCTTGCCCACAATTCCGGATTTCGTACCCGAATATTTCCCACATTCTATATTTCACATTTCCTTCCACGTTATTCATCCGATTGACTTCGTTCCAACTTCAATATATTCCAGCAATTCAAGCCATAAGCTCTTCCAGCTTTTCAGTTCCAAAATTCATGCCTTACCCACAATTCCCGATTTCGTACCCGAATATTTCCCACATTCTACATTTCACATTTACTTCGACATTTTTCATCCGATTGACGTTGTTTCAACTTCAATATATTCCACCAATTCAAGCCATGAGCTCTTCCAGCTTTTCAGTTCCAAAATTCCCGCCTTACCCACAATTCCCAATTTCGTACCCAAATATTTCCCACATTCTACATTTTCCATTTACTTCCACATTATTTATCCGATTGACTTCGTTCCAACTTCAATATATTCCACCATTTCACGTCATGAGCTCTTCCATCTTACCACCTAACTTACCACGTATGGCGGCCATTTTCCAACTTACCATGCACGGCGGCCATTTTAGACAAATGATATGCCCAGGTTTCTCGCCAACCAGGCCTCCCAAGGCGGTGGCCATTTTGGCCAATTGATTAGGTATGCGTGTGATTCTTGCCAGGATATTCCCCGACCTGAACAGGAAGTGACCAATATCAACAGGAAGTGACCTCATATCAACAGGAAGTGACTTAATCTCAACAGGAAGTGACTTAATTTCAACAGGAAGTGACCTAAAATCAACAGGAAGTGACCTGTTTTAACAGGAAATGACCCGATTTCAACAGGAAGTGACCTGATTTTAACAGGAAGTGACCTCATATCAACAGGAAGTGACTTAAAATCAACAGGAAGTGACCCGATATCAACAGGAAATGACTTAATTTCAACAGGAAGTGGCCTAAAATCAACAGGAAGTGACCTGTTTTTAACAGGAAGTGACCCGATTTCAACAGGAAGTGACCCAATTTTGACAGGAAGTGACCTGATATCAACAGGAAGTGACACAATTTCAACAGGAAGTGACCCAATTTTGACAGGAAGTGACCTGATATCAACAGGAAGTGACCCAATTTCAACAGGAAGTGACCCGATTTCAACAGGAAGTGACCCGATTTCAACAGGAAGTGGCCTGAAATCAACAGGAAGTGAGCATGCTAGTGCTAAGTTAGCATACTAATGCTAGCTAATGCTAATGCTAGCTGAACATGCTAATGCTATTGCTAGCTTAGCATGCTAATGCTAATGTTAGCTCAGCATGCTAATGCTAATGTTAGCTTAGCATGTGAATGCTAATGTTAGCTTAGCATGCTAATGCTAATGTTAGCTTAGCATGCTAATGCTAATGTTAGCTTAGCATGCTAATGCTAAGTTAGCATGCTAATGCTAATGCTAAGTTAGCATGCTGATGCTAATGCTAGCATGCTAATGCTAATGTTAGCTTAGCATGCTAATGCTAATGTTAGCATGCTAATGCTAATGTTAGCTTAGCATGCCAATGCTAATGCTAGCTTAGAATGCTAGTGCTAATGTTAGCATGCTAATGCTAATGTTAGCTTAGCATGCTAATGCTAAGTTAGCATATTAATGCTAATGTTAACTTAGCATGCTAATGCTAGCTTAGTATACTAATGCAAATGTAACCTGATTTCAACAGAGTGACTATTACTCCATTGCTTAAGTTTGCCACTCCTTACACCATTGCGACTCGATTCTACCCTCCTTACTTCATTGCTTACTTAATTCTTCTCACTTTACTCCATTGCTTACCCGATTACTTGCTACTTCCTCCATTTCTTACTTGATTCCTTCCTTGTTTTCATGTTTCTTGCTGATTTATTTTTACTTTTGTGGTATTTATCTTCCTTCAACTGCTTCTAGATTTCTGGATGAATTTAAACCATTCCAACTTCAGCATGTTAAGCTCATTCCATGTCATTCAGTATCATTCAACATCATTCAATATCATTCAATATCTTTCAATATCTTTCAATATCATTCATCATCATTCAACATTATTCCAAATCATTCCACAGGTATTCATTCAGCTCTCCAGCCTTCACACGCCATTTCCACATATTCTTAATGGGAGATTCAAAATTTCACATTTCCTTCCACATTTTTCATCCGATTCACTTCGTTCCAAGTTCAATATGTTCCATCATGAGCTCTTCCAGCTTTTCAGTTCCAAAATTCACGCCTTACCCACAATTCACGATTTCGTACCCGAATTTTTCCCACATTCTACATTTTTCATTTACTTCCACATTATTCATCCAATTGACTTCGTTCCAACTTCAATATATTCCAGCAATTCAAGCCATGAGCTCTTCCAGCTTTTCAGTTCCAAAATTCACGCCTTACCCACAATTCACGATTTCGTACCCGAATATTTCCCACATTCTACATTTTTCATTTACTTCCACATTATTCATCCGATTGACTTCGTTCCCACTTCAATATATTCCAGCAATTCAAGCCATGAGCTCTTCCAGCTTTTCAGTTCCAAAATTCACGCCTTGCCCACAATTACCGATTTCGTACCCGAATATTTCCCACATTCTACATTTTCCATTTACTTACACATTATTCATCCGATTGACGTCGTTCCAGCTTCAATATATTCCAGCAATTCAAGCCATGAGCTCTTCCAGTTTTTCAGTTTCAAAATTCACACCTTTCCCACAATTCCGGATTTCGTACCCGAATATTTCCCACATTCTATACTTCACATTTACTTCCACATTATTCATCCGATTGACTTCGTTCCAACTTCAATATATTCCAGCAATTCAAGCCATGAGCTCTTCCAGCTTTTCAGTTCCAAAATTCATGCCTTACCCACAATTTCCGATTTCGTACCCGAATATTTCCCACATTCTACATTTCACATTTACTTCGACATTTTTCATCCGATTGACGTCGTTTCAACTTCAATATATTTCACCAATTCAAGCCATGAGCTCTTCCAGCTTTTCAGTTCCAAAATTCACGCCTTACCCACAATTCCCAAATTCGTACCCAAATATTTCCCACATTCTACATTTTCCATTTACTTCCACATTATTTATCCGATTGACTTCGTTCCAACTTCAATATATTCCACCATTTCACGTCATGAGCTCTTCCATCTTAGCACCTAACTTACAACACATGGCGGCCATTTTCCAAATTACCATGAATGGCGGCCATTTTAGATAAATGATTAGATATGCCCAGGATTCTCGCCAACCTGGACCCACAGGCCGGCGGCCATCTTGGCCAATGGTGTTTAGGGACGCCCAGGATTTCCGCCACGTCGTCCACCGGTGGCGGCGGACATCTTGCCCAATTGATTCGGGACGCCTAGGATTTCCGCCACGTCGTCCACCGGTGGCGACGGCCATCTTGGCCAATTGATTCGGGACGCCTAGGATTTCCGCCACGTCGTCCACCGGGGGCGGCGGCCATCTTGGCCAATTGATTAGGGACGCCTAGGATTTCCGCCATTTCGACCTAATTTCAATAGGAAGTGACCTAAAATCAACAGGAAGTGACCTGATTTTAACAGGAATTGACCCGATTTCAACAGGAAGTGACCTGATTTTAACAGGAAGTGACCTGATTTTAACAGGAAGTGACCTCATATCAATAGGAAGTGACCTCATATCAACAGGAAGTGACCCGATTTCAACAGGAAGTGACCTTATATCAACAGGAAGTGACCTCATATCAACAGGAAGTGACCCGATTTCAACAGGAAGTGACCCGATTCCAACAGGAAGTGGCCTGAAATCAACAGGAAGTGACCTGATTTTAACAGGAAGTGACCTGATTTTAACAGGAAGTGACCTCATATCAACAGGAAGTGACCTCATATCAACAGGAAGTGACATAAAATCAACAGGAAGTGACCTCATATCAACAGGAAGTGACCTAAAATCAACAGGAAGTGACCCAATTTCAACAGGAAGTGGCCTGAAATCAACAGGAAGTGAGCATGCTAGTGCTAAGTTAGCATGCTAATGCTAACTAATGCTTATGCTAGCTGAACATGCTAATGCTATTGCTAGCTTAGCATGTTAATGCTAATGTTAGCTCAGTATGCTAATGCTAAGTTAGCATGCTAATGCTAATGTTAGCTTAGCATGCCAATGCTAATGTTAGCTTAGCATGCTAATGCTAATGTTAGCTTAGCATGTTAATGCTAATGTTAGCATGTTAATGCTAATGTTATCATGCTAATGCTAATGTTAGCTTAGCATGCTAATGCTAATGTTAGCTTAGAATGCTAATGCTAATGCTCAGTTAGCATGCTAATGCTAATGTAAACTTAGCATGCTAATGCTAAGTTAGAATATTAATGCTAATGTTAGCTTAGCATGACAATATTAATGTTAACTTCGCATGCTAATGATAAATTAGCATACTAATGCTAATGTTAGCTTAGCATGCTAATGCTAGCTTAGTATACTCATGCAAATGTTACCTGGTTTCAACAGAGTGACTATTACTCCATTGCTTAAGTTTGCCACTCCTTACACCATTGCGACTCGATTCTACCCTCCTTACTTCATTGCTTACTTAATTCTTCTCACTTTACTCCATTGCTTTCCCGATTACTTGCTACTTCCTCCATTTCTTGATTTCTTCCTTGTTTTCTTGTTTCTTGCTGATTTAATTTTACTTTTGTGGTATTTGTCTTCCTTCAACTGCTTCTAGATTTCTGGATGAATTTAAACCATTCCAACTTCAGCATGTTAAGGTCATTCCATGTCATTCAGTATCATTCAACATCATTCAACACCATTCAATATCATTCAATATCTTTCAATATCATTCATCATCATTCAACATTATTCTAAATTATTCCATAGGTATTCATTCAGCACTCCAGCCTTCACACGCCATTTCCCCAGAAATGGCATTTCTAGTTGTGTGAAGGCTGGAGGCCTTCACACATATGTTATTCTACACCATTCCCGTTATTCTTATTATTGTGTGAAGGCTGGAGGCCTTCACACATATGTTATTCTACACCATTCCCGTTATTCTTATTATTATTATTATTATTATATTTTATTCCTCGCACTTTTTTGTCCAGTTTCTTCTTCCACATTTTTCACCCGATTCACTCCGTTCCAATTTCAAACGATTCCAAATATTCACGCCTACAGCGCTTCCATTTTTTTTATTCCCACGATTCACGTGTTACCCACAATTCCCGATTTCGTACCCGATTTTTCCCCATTTATTCTTAATGGGAGATTCAAAATTTCACATTTCCTTCCACATTTTTCATCCGATTCACTTCGTTCCAACTTCAATATGTTCCATAATGA
Source organism: Festucalex cinctus (assembly GCF_051991245.1). Taxonomy (NCBI): domain Eukaryota; kingdom Metazoa; phylum Chordata; class Actinopteri; order Syngnathiformes; family Syngnathidae; genus Festucalex; species Festucalex cinctus. The sequence continues at coordinate 50,136,324 of NC_135411.1, forward strand.
GCTTTTCAGTTCCAAAATTCACGCCTTACCCACAATTCACGATTTCGTACCCGAATATTTCCCACATTCTACATTTTTCATTTACTTCCACATTATTCATCCGATTGACTTCGTTCCAACTTCAATATATTCCAGCAATTCAAGCCATGAGCTATTCCAGCTTTTCAGTTCCAAAATTCACGCCTGACCCACAATTCCCGATTTCGTACCCGAATATTTCCCACATTCTACATTTTCCATTTACTTACACATTATTCATCCGATTGACGTCGTTCCAGCTTCAATATATTCCAGCATTTCAAGCCATTAGCTCTTCCAGCTTTTCAGTTCCAAAATTCACGCCTTGCCCACAATTCCTGATTTCGTACCCGAATATTTCCCACATTCTACATTTTCCATTTACTTCCACATTATTCATCCGATTGACGTCGTTTAAACTTCAATATATTCCACCACTTCAAGCCATGAGCTCTTCCAGCTTTTCAGTTCCAAAATTTACGCCTGACCCACAATTCCCGATTTCGTACCCGAATATTTCCCACATTCTACATTTTCCATTTACTTACACATTATTCATCCGATTGACGTCGTTCCAGCTTCAATATATTCCAGCATTTCAAGCCATTAGCTCTTCCAGCTTTTCAGTTCCAAAATTCACGCCTTGCCCACAATTCCCGATTTCGTACCCGAATATTTCCCACATTCTACATTTTCCATTTACTTACACATTATTCATCCGATTGACGTCGTTCCAGCTTCAATATATTCCAGCAATTCAAGCCATGAGCTCTTCCAGCTTTTCAGTTCCAAAATTCACACCTTGCCCACAATTCCGGATTTCGTACCCGAATATTTCCCACATTCTATATTTCACATTTACTTCCACATTAGTCATCCGATTGACTTCGTTCCAACTTCAATATATTCCAGCAATTCAAGCCATGAGCTCTTCCAGCTTTTCAGTTCCAAAATTCATGCCTTACCCACAATTCCCGATTGCGTACCCGAATATTTCCCACATTCTACATTTCACATTTACTTCGACATTTTTCAACCGATTGACGTGGTTTCAACTTCAATATATTCCACCAATTCAAGCCATGAGCTCTTCCAGCTTTTCAGTTCCAAAATTCACGCCTTACCCACAATTCCCAATTTCGTACCCAAATATTTCCCACATTCTACATTTTCCATTTACTTCCACATTATTTATCCGATTGACTTCGTTCCAACTTCAATATATTCCACCATTTCACGTCATGAGCTCTTCCATCTTACCACCTAACTTACCACGTATGGCGGCCATTTTCCAACTTACCATGCACGGCGGCCATTTTAGACAAATGATATGCCCAGGTTTCTCGCCAACCTGGCCTCCCAAGGCGGTGGCCATTTTGGCCAATTGATTAGGTATGCGTGTGATTCTTGCCAGGATATTCCCCGACCTGAACAGGAAGTGACCAATATCAACAGGAAGTGACCTCATATCAACAGGAAGTGACTTAATTTCAACAGGAAGTGACTTAATTTCAACAGGAAGTGACCTAAAATCAACAGGAAGTGACCTGATTTTAACAGGAAATGACCCGATTTCAACAGGAAGTGACCTGATTTTAACAGGAAGTGACTTCATGTCAACAGGAAGTGACTTAAAATCAACAGGAAGTGACCCGATTTCAACAGGAAGTGACTTAATTTCAACAGGAAGTGACCTAAAATCAACAGGAAGTGACCTGTTTTTAACAGGAAGTGACCCAATTTCAACAGGAAGTGACCCAATTTTGACAGGAAGTGACCTGATATCAACAGGAAGTGACCCAATTTCAACAGGAAGTGACCCGATTTCAACAGGAAGTGACCCGATTTCAACAGGAAGTGGCCTGAAATCAACAGGAAGTGAGCATGCTAGTGCTAAGTTAGCATGCTAATGCTAGCTAATGCTAATTCTAGCGGAACATGCTAATGCTATTGCTAGCTTAGCATGCTAATGCTAATGTTAGCATGCTAATGCTAATGTTAGCTTAGCATGCCAATGCTAATGTTAGCTTAGAATGCTAATGCTAAGTTAGCATGCTAATGCTAATGTTAGCTCAGCATGCTAATGCTAATGTTAGCTTAGCATGTGAATGCTAATGTTAGCTTAGCATGCTAATGCTAATGTTAGCTTAGCATGCTAATGCTAAGTTAGCATGCTAATGCTAATGTTAGTTTAGCATGTTAATGCTAAGTTAGCATGCTAATGCTAATGTTAGCTTAGCATGCTAATGCTAATGTTAGCTTAGCATGCTAATGCTAATGCTAAGTTAGCATGCTAATGCTAATGTTAGCATGCTAATGCTAATGTTAGCTTAGCATGCTAATGCTAATGTTAGCATGCTAATGCTAATGTTAGCTTAGCATGCCAATGCTAATGTTAGCTTAGAATTCTAATGCTAAGTTAGCATGCTAATGCTAATGTTAGCTTAGCATGCTAATGCTAAGTTAGCACATTAATGCTAATGTTAACTTAGCATGCTAATGCTAGCTTAGTATACTAATGCAAATGTGACCTGATTTCAACAGAGTGACTATTACTCCATTGCTTAAGTTTGCCACTCCTTACACCATTGCGACTCGATTCTACCCTCCTTACTTCATTGCTTACTTAATTCTTCTCACTTTACTCCATTGCTTACCCGATTACTTGCTACTTCGTCCATTTCTTACTTGATTTCTTCCTTGTTTTCTTGTTTCTTGCTGATTTATTTTTACTTTTGTGGTATTTGTCTTCCTTCAACTGCTTCTAGATTTCTGGATGAATTTAAACCATTCCAACTTCAGCATGTTTAGCTCATTCCATCTCATTCAGTATCATTCAACATCATTCAATATCATTCAATATCATTCAATATCTTTCAATATCTTTCAATATCATTCATCATCATTCAACATTATTCCAAATCATTCCACAGGTATTCATTCAGCTCTCCAGCCTTCACACGCCATTTCCCCAGAAATGGCATTTCTAGTTATTATTATATTTTATTCCTCGCACTTTTTTGTCCAGTTTCTTCTTCCACATTTTTCACCCGATTCACTCCGTTCCAATTTCAAACGATTCCAAATATTCACGCCTAGAGCGCTTCCATTTTTCTTATTCCCACTATTCACGTGTTACCCGCAATTCCCGATTTCGTACCCGATTTTTCCCCATGTATTCTTAATGGGAGATTCAAAATTTCACATTTCCTTCCACATTTTTCATCCGATTCACTTCGTTCCAACTTCAATATGTTCTGTCGAATTGAGTGGAGTCGAGTGGGTCAGATGGAGCACCATATCATGTACTTTTAGATGACAAATTATGGACTGAACTCAATTCTAAAATTAGAGATCAATTGGTGTCCATAAGATCAAGGAATTGGTGTCTATGGGGCAGATATGATCATGTTTTGGCCTCTGGGTGTAGTACCCCAAGGTAACCACCAGATGCCGCCAAACCTAAGCAACCGGAGCCGCCTGCTTAGCAAGTATAGGTCATCCCTAGCGAGGCCCAGGTTGGCCTTAAGCCCCACGTTAGCTTTAAGTAAGCCCCACGTTTTGATAAGATCCTCATCCTAGCCCCACATTTTGAACCTTATCAAGCCACAAGTTGAAGAGAGTAAGTGGCCCCACGTTGTAGTGATAAAGCCCCACGGTTAAATAAATACACAAAGGTATCCTGAATTGAGTAATAGCACACACAACATACAATTTTTACTCGACAATTGTTAACCTGAAATATGGATCAATGCTTACAGCACATTGAAGCCACTGTGAAACTTTGCTGTCTTTTATTTCCTTTTAATTACATGCGATACTGTTTATTATCGCTGATAAGATTGCTGTAACTGCATTGAGTGTCATGATTGCCTGTATGAAACGATGTTTTCTCTCAGCATTGTCATACAAGATGTGTAACAAATGAAAAAGAATCAACCTGTTGAGATTCCCTGAGAGGTTTGGGATTTAACATGCTATGTATATACATATTATTCATGCTTGCATAGTTTGGTTAAGAATATTATCACATAGTGTCATTGATTTGATGATTGTAAATATTAAATAAGAGCCAGGACCGTTAGAATTGTAATAGGGACTTTTTTGGCTCCATATTGAATTGCAGCCGAGACTTTGGCAGCGTAAGATGGCATACGGCCACGCAAGATGGCGTCTTGCCCCACGTATAGCATGTTGCCCCCAGTAAGATGGCATATGGCAACGTAAGATGGCGTAGTGCCCCGCGTAGGATGAGTGTATTGCCCCACGTGTAAATGAGTGCATATAGCCCCACGTAAGCTGAAATGTGTTTTTGTTTAAACAGGAACTGACTAAGCTCTGTGGTGTGTGTAGCTTAGTAACCAGTTTCCTGTGTGCGCTTGTGTAAAGAATGAGCTCCAATGTTATGTGCTTGTCTCTCACTCAACTGTATGTGACTGTGGATATGCCCTAACACGTCCCAACATGCCCTAACTCGTCTCAGCGCATTGATATGCAAAGGGACTACAAGTGACTGGAACGACCGGAGGAAGACCACCGTTACCAAGGAGATGCTGTGACGCAACCAAGGTTATAAAAGATTGCCCCTGGCAACGATCGGGGCTCCGAGCTTTCAGCTCTTTGTCGTGAAGCGATCAGCCCGTGAGGAGTGTGTTGTTAGAGAAAGCGTACAGCAGAGTGATAGGACTTAGGTTTTTTACGGAGGACCTTTGGCTGTTAGCTGCGAACGGGACTTTTCTCTCCAAATTGGGTAATGTACAATGCTTTATTGAATAAGATGTTTAAGAGGAAGTTATGAACGGTTAATCGCGTGTAGGGACGGAGCCATTTTAACACACTTCCATATCTTCAATTTATTTTTAGCCAAAAACGTCTTATCTTAAAATTAGGTCTTGAGCTCTTTGAAGAAGTGATCAATCTTAGAAGGCTTTATTTAAAGGTTTAAATAATTATGTTTGATTTCCCTTTTTCTATTTCATTTTATATTTTATTAATTTTAATTTTTATTGTATTCTTGATTTTTGAAATTTATAATTGCGCCTTGTGTTTGGCGAACGCGCATTAAAGAATTAAAGATTGTTTTTATATTCCTGTTATTATTGTAATAAAATATTGAAAGACAATTTTTGCTTTAATTATTTTATTTGTTTCTTTCGGTTTTGTTTTATTATTTTTGGGACTTTTTACTAAGTCCAGGTCATTTTATAAGACCTCGTTATTTTCCTTCGAGACGGACAACAGCAACGGACGTTTGGAAAAGAGGTAATTGTATTTTAATAACATTTGATGAATGTTTTCCATTTGTATTAATAAAGTCAAATACTCCTGCTTTATGTGAAACAAGTCCGTATGATCCTAACAAGGATTATTAAATGACTAGGTCAATAACAAATGCAAACAACTAAGAGAAGTGGAGCTGCCAAGTAAGTGAGGTGTTCAGTTTATTATTCCTGGGTTCGTGTGGTTGCTCATTCAGGAGTAGTAGGTGGATGAAAACGGATTGGCCTCATGATAAGAAGACAGTGAACAAACCTAGGTGAGTCCACCTCGATATATCGGCTTAACTAATTCTCGTCCCCTCACATTGACGCCTTAGAGCCGGTGAGGGAAAAGGGGAATTACTGACCCATTGATTGGAGAGTCGATCAGGACATATTTCCCGATTTAAGTCCTGCGGGTAAGCGGAAGTTGACATGTGGCGCCCAACGTGGGGCAACGATTGACTCATTTTTGTCAAAATCGGGGTCGATCGAAGCCCAAACAGGAACCCGAGTGAGCGCGACTTTGAGCCGGGGGCACCGTGCTTGGAGTTGACGGCGAACTCACTGATAAATTGTCATGTCAGACGACCCTGAGCTAACACAAAATTAGTCTCTTTGATGAAAATGTTTCATGGAAAAGAACTGCTTTAATTGTGAAAAACTAGTGTGACTTTTGAATTGAAGTTGATTGTACTATTTTGTGTTAAAGGAGCGGTGACTGGCCCCCCCAGGAGACTTACACTCAAACAGAGGCTGAGTGTGAGAGAGCCATTAAAAGTGAATGAGCTTTTACAGCGACCTGCTGCTTCGGTCGGCTGTGAAGGTACTGATAGTGTACCTGGTAGAGCGCGCTGCACTGCGCATTCCTGAGGGAGGGGCTGAGTCAAGGGGTGGTTCAAGCCCGCCCACAAAGAGGAGGAGGGCTTGAACAGTTAGAGTTGAGGGTGGAGAGCTGCTCGGAGAGAAGCAGTCTCCTTTAGTAGTTTGATGATAAACTATGGTCTACGGTATTTAGGCCTTCCATATTGGGTGCGGTTGCCCATTTTAGTGGCTTGTTATTGTAGATATCCATTTATAGCAAATCTACCATATTCTTTGCTTGGTTATTGCGGGGTGCCCGAAAATATTTATGGTCCCTTTTCTTTGATAGCGGACCCATTGACCGAGGCTGCCGCCGCTACAGGCATAACCTTGATCCCCCATCCCCTGCCTTTCCTCCTTGTATTTTTGCGGAAATTTTAAGTTTTCGGTTCCCGACAGGAGTGTCCATTGGCACAAGAAGAAAGTCTTCGAGAACCAAGGAGAAAAGGTAGGAGTTTCCACTAGACTAATGTTCTAGTGGAAGCAGCCTTTTTCGGTTCTGACAGGAGTGTCCATTGGCACAAGAAGAAAGTCGTCGAGAACCAAGGAGAAAGGTAGGAGTTTCCACTAGGCTAATGTTCTAGTGGAAGCAGCCTTTTTCGGTTCTGACAGGAGTGTCCATTGGCACAAGAAGAAAGTCGTCGAGAACCAAGGAGAAAGGTAGGAGTTTCCACTAGGCTAATGTTCTAGTGGAAGCAGCCTTTTTCGGTTTTGACAGGAGTGTCCATTGGCACAAGAAGAAAGTCGTCGAGAACCAAGAAGAAAGGTAGGAGTTTCCACTAGGCTAATGTTCTAGTGGAAGCAGCCTTTTTCGGTTTTGGCAGGAGTGTCCATTGGCACAAGAAGACAGTCACAGCCCGAAAAAGGGAAGCGGAGTGGATTACAACCGATTTGGAAGGACAATACACCCCACCGTTTAAGAGAGGACATCCGCCTACGAGTTAAGGTAGGAAACCCGAACGCGGTAGTCCCGATAGAAGTAGAGGCAACGTACACGGGTACGGAGCTGAGTAACCGGGAGCTATAGTACGTCCCTGAAACCCAAAGCGCACGGGTAGGCTTCGGAAATAGATAGCTCAACTCCTACAATAAGAAGCAAAGCGGGCTATAAAACACGCTAGTGAAGTAATGGAAAAATTAATAGGGAAAAATGGGAGGGAAAAGTCCCCCAGCCCTACGGAGAGGGGAGCAGGATTAAAACCTGAATTCCGTCCTCTAGAACAAGTAGATATACCAGTAGTAGTTATGCTGCTGGGTGAAGGTGTAGATCGATGGCCACCAGGAGCCAGAAGGCACCTGGAGATAAACAACCCTTCGATCCGTCCGACAGACCTCGCAGTCGAGGTGGAAAGGGCGGTGAAGGAAACGGGAATGTTTGTGAGTGAATTTCCCGAAATAATGGGCATAGCAACAGTAGTGGTGAACCACCCCCAGGAGGGATGCACCTCTGGGACGGTGGGCCTTTGGGTCCACTGGTGGTCTATGTTGTTGGATGTGTATAATGTGATGGAAGTGGTTAGTACCGGAGTCCAGTGGGACCCGACGATAAAATCCCTTGCCGAGAAAATGCACTTAAAGGTGGAATTGGCAAATCCCAAGGAGACTGAAGCTTTAAGCCTCAACCTTTGGGAACAACCGGAGTTGAAAGAGCTCCAAATGGCAGGGAAGCGGTTTGCTGAAGCCGCTAGTGAAGAGGGCTTTTATGATACGGGCTCATGTGTCCCAGTAGAGGAGGACGCAGGAGCATCGGGGAATGAAAGCTCAGGGATAACTATGAGAATGACTCCCCTGATAAGAACGGCGGCCCTTGGCGGGCTGCCGGAGGAAACTAAAAAGGTTTCAATCGGGAATGGAGTGGTATTGTGTCACTATGTGGGAAGCCCCTGGCAAATACAAGGGGATGCTATAGTGATAATTACAGATAGATCATTAAAACCACATAGTAAAGCGCTTAGGAACATTTTAAGGCAGGAAGCAGGACAAGAATATGAATTAGAGGTTAAACAGGAATTACAGAAAAATTATCAGCGGCCAATAATAGCGGCAAAAACTAGTGGCGGGAACACTCCCTATGGCATGATAATTCACGTGCCAGGGACAGAGTGGAACCCTAAAAGCGAGCAGTCACAATATGCGGACGAAATGGCAAAAGCATTGGAGAGAGGGGTTGACAAAGAGCTAGGTGAAGGAGCGGAGAGAGTAGTGATAGATGTAAACTGGATTAAAACTGGGAAAATGCAGTGGCAACAGGCTGAGTCCATAGCTGTGGCGGCCTTCACCTTAAGAGCTAAAACTCCCGTGACAACACCATCGGGAGTAGAATTTGTGGTAGCGATATCAAAAAAGCAGAGAGAGGAGCGAGTTAAATCAGTGACAGATGAAATTTTAACCCGTACTAGGCAGATAGATCGTGAACGGCGCCAGCTCCAGCAATCGATAACCGGAGAACTCAGGGACTCGCCCCAGTCACCATCCCCAGTTAAAACAACTCCCGTGCCTTCCCCGGTAAGTGGAGGGATGTCAGGAGCTGCCCGGGTGGTAGAGGATGAAGAGCGAGCGGGACCGAGCAGACAGGCCCCGAAGGGGAAAAGCAAAGCCCCAAGGGGAACAGTAACCTTTAGCCCCGTCACGTCTACCCCTGGAACAGCGCGGGACCCCTTTCCGGGACGACCCCCCGTGATGCCGGTGCCCCTGCCAGAAGATGGGAGCGAAGGGGAGGACGGTGGAGATCAAGCTCCTGTTCCGACCGCGATTGGCGCTAATCCCGCTGATGAAGACCGAGACTCAACCTCGTCAGAAGATGACCCGGCCAACCCCGGCCAGAACCCAAAAATAGTTACAAGACCAGTGAATAGAAGAAAGAAAAATCCTCAACCTACGTTAGATGTGTACCGGTCCTCAGAAAGGATAGCTAGGGATGTTAGCCTGGGATGGATCGAGACAAAGGATGGGCGAAAAGCGTACATACCCGAGGCAGGGCAAGTAAATCGCCCTTATCCACCAGCCTGGCTCAATAAGCTAGATAGTAAAATGCCTCTAACTATGCGAATAACTTATCGCGAGGCTGTTAACATTTTACAGGCTCCGCCATACACCACATTACTTGCTCACCAAGACCTGACTAAGAATTTCAGGGAAGGTTACGTGGCGGTGGCACATGATTTTATGTTAAGACGGCTCAAAAAAGCAATAAATGATAAAGCAAAATGTGAGCTGAGAGCCGACGATGATTTAAATTCAGATTCGGATAATGATGGAGCAGCGGTTACTTTAACAGTACCAGCTGCCCCGAGAGCCTCCTTTAACCAACAGACACAATATATGACACAGTTGGGATCAACTACAATAGTACCAAACCCAATAAATCAGCCACACGACATAGAGGGTGATGTGCAACAATTTAAGACCTTAAAGGAGTTGGTTCGCCAAAAAAGTAGGCTAGAAACAGCTAAAGAGTATTTAGTTGAGACATGGCCTATGATTAGGGACGCGCCAGGAGGAGATGGTGCTAAGAAGCTATGGCTTCAGTACATCATCGCTAGCCCCGTTGGACCAAACGAAACACCACAACAGGTCTACGAAAGGTGGGTGGATGGCGAAGATGAAGATGAAGATGCCCATATTAATAGGGCTATAGAGCAACTCAAAAGGGACGTTTCACTGCTAAACGTGTGGCACAAAATTAAAGAAGTTATATCGCCAAATAGGTATATCAAAGTGCTGCGGATGATTGTTAAGGATAAAGGGAACGAAGCTGTCTTTGTGAAAATGGCTCCAAATAGTACAACGTTGAAAATTGAAGCCTCAGTTAAGAAGTGGGATCGCTTGAACAAACATAATGCTGAGAAGAGGAGAACCGGACCAATCGCTAGTCGTACCCGAGGGAACGAACAGCAAGTCCAGCAGGGAGCTCAGCGACCAGTCCAGACTGTCCCCTATGTGAGGCCTCAGCAACAGAGAACGAGTGGAAATCAGAGACCGGCCACTCAGCCAGGACAGCAGGCGAGGCCCCAACCAAGACAACAGCCAACAGCGCGAAGACCAGGTCCAGCGTACATGCCCAAAGAAGAATTTGACAAACTAAACCCAGAAGAAAGGAAGGCCTTCCTCGAGGCGCGCAAGGCTGCAGCCTCCGGGGGGCCTGGCAAATAATGGAGACAGAGGCACGGGTCACCCTAGAAGGAGTCTACAGAGTAGGGAATAACCTTTATGCTAAGGTGGAGGGAGTGCCCTATTTAGTAGACACAGGGGCCGAGGTGTCCATGACCCGTAGAGCCTTAAAACAAATCGGACACCTACAAGTAATGGTAGCTGATGGCTCGATTGCCAAAATGCCGGTAGGAATTTGGAAGGGAATTGTGTGGGTAGTAGGACCTCACAATTTGTTGACGTTAAAAGATGCAGAAGAAATGAAAAAGTCTAAAAATAAAAGGCAGGTTGCGGAAAAGAGATGGGAAAAACTAAAACCGAAATTAGTGAGAGTAGGCCCTACAAAAATAATACTTGATCAAGAATGGTATAAGTCAGTAGATGTACCAGCCGTAAAAGCCCAACAAATCCAAGACAGTGTGTTAACACTGGAAGGGAAAAAGAAGTTAGGTGAAATTTTAGACAAAGCCGCTATCGCACATTTTAAAAATGATTGCGGTGATTTAGGAGCAAAATACATGCATACTATTAGTGGAGGGGTACATCCGCCCGTAAGGCAGTATCCCCTCAACCCCGGAGCAGTTGCCGAAATGGAGGTAATTGTAAAAGAATTATTAGCACTTGGTATTATTCGTGAAGAGCTAAACCCGATTACCAATAGCCCAATTCAAGCTGTTAAAAAACCTGAAGCGGTAGGAGGGGGTTGGAGGCCAGTCATTAACTTCAAGGCTTTGAACCGCCGTACGGTGGCTAACCGAGCGAGCCTCATAAACCCCCAGGCGTCTTTAAAAACATTAAGAGTAAAAAAGTATAAATCATGTATTGACCTTGCAAATGGATTCTTTTCCCTGAGAATTGCCAAAGCATCACAAGGGAAAACAGCGTTTACGCATAAAGGAAAAGCATACGTTTGGCAGCGCTTGCCGCAGGGATATAAAAATTCCCCGAACGTATTTCAATCAGCTGTCTTGCATGTTTTGGAAGGTCTCCCTGTCACCGTATACATTGATGATGTGTTCATTGCTAGTGACACGGAGGAGGAACATTTGGAAACTTTGCAGGCCGTAATCGAGCGAGTGACGGCGGCGGGATTGAAGCTAAATCTTAAGAAGTGTCAGCTTGCCAGATTTCAGGTAGATTACTTGGGATTCCAAGTGTCTGAAGACTTGGGGCTGTCGCAAGCGTATCGAGAAAAAATAGAACAAATTTTGCCGCCAACGTCCGAGAACGAACTGCAGAAAATATTAGGATTGTGTAATTATGTTCGAGATCATGTTCCATTTTATCAAAAATTTGCAAGACCCCTTTATGCCCGATTGCGCAAAATTCCTAATGAAAAGAAAACAAAAGATTGGCCCTGGTCGGCTAAAGACCAAGAGAATTTAGAAGGGCTCAAAAACGCAGTGAAAAATGCTATACGCCTTGAGCCGAGAAGTTTGGAAGTTAGGTTAGTAGCCGAAATTCAATGTGATGAGGATAATGCAATGGTAAGCGTTAGTAATGAAGGTGCTGGCTTGGTAACATTGTGGACTTACACTATAAATAATGTTGAGAAAAAGTTTCCCCAGGAGGAGAGAGAATTAGCGGTTCTTGCTAAATATTGGGGAACATTAAAAGACTTAGCCCAGGGACAAGGCATAAAAGTTGTTACGCAGAGTCAAGTACATCGCTACCTGCGTAAAGACACATTAGAAAGTACTAAAGCGACTAATGTGAGATGGGGAAGGTGGGAAGATATCCTGCTAGACCCCGATTTAGAGATAGGACCAGCAAAATCCATATCTAAAAAACAGGCGAAAACTGTAAATAGTGAGGAGAAGCCATATGAATGGGTTTTATACACAGACGGTTCTAAAAAGGGTGAAGACCAGAATGCCCACTGGGGCTTCATCCTGAAACACAATGGTAAAGAGGTATGCCGCCGGAAAGGTCAGACTCCTGGTAGTGCCCAAGCAGGAGAGGCTACAGCGGTGTTAGAAGGATTGTTAGAGGCCATAAGATTACACGTGAGTCGAGTAAGACTTATAACCGATAGTCACTATTGTGCTCAGGCGCTCCAAGAGGACTTATCCATTTGGGAAGAAAATGGGTTTGAGGGAGCGAAAGGCAAAGAAATTGCTCATGCTGAGTTGTGGAAGAAAATAGCCGAGTTAAGGTTGAATATGACTATCGATGTTGTTCACCAGAAAGCCCACGTCAAGGAGGGGGCTCACTGGAGAGGTAATGATGAAATAGATAAATACGTCCAAGAGAGAAGAGTGGTAATTGTAGGAGCAGAAAAATGGGGCAATACTCCCAAAGGAGGAAAATTGGTCCCGAATGAGTTTGTGTGTGAGGTGACTAAGGCCGTACATGAAGCGCTAGGCCACGGAGGTGCCTTGCCCACAAAAAGAGAGTTGGAAAAACTGGAACTTTGGATCCCAGAAAAGAAAATTCGTTCAGTTATACGAAATTGCGAGTTGTGTAATAAGTATAATGCAGGACGCCGAGGGCGGCGAGTGGACGGATTGACGATTAAGAGCACTGTTCCGTGGGCATCAGTTTGCATGGACGTAGCAGGCCCCATGGGAGTAAGCGGCACTAAAGGTGAGAAATATCTTATTGTGCTTGTTGATTCGATGTCAGGACATTTTGGTTTAAAAGCTGTACGTAATGCGAATGCTAATAGCGTGCTGAAAACACTAGAAGAGGGTTGTATGTGGTTAGGCATACCGAGAGAATTAAGAACTGACAATGGAACTCATTTCAAAAACGCTACAATAGACAGGTGGTGTCAGAAGTGGGGAATAATAAGAACTTATTCGCCGCCCTACACCCCTCAAGCTAACGGCGTGGCTGAAAGGACCATTGGTCTAGTTAAAAGTTGGCTTGGGAAAAATGCTAATGGAAAAGAATGGAGTGAGAAATTGGTGGAGTTGGTCAAGGATTTGAATGGGAGGAGCAGAGCAGATAGACCTTCCCCTTCGCAGGAATTGAACCAGCGCCCCTTTGTCGCACTTGAGGTAGGACGGATGCAAAGCACACAACACCCTCAAAAGGGAAAGTGCCCATTTCAGGTAGGACAGAGTGTGTGGATAAAATCTCATAGTCCTTTTGATAGTCAGGCAGTGAAAGCGAAATATGACCAATTTGACATCGTTGAAGGAGTTTTAGACAGAAATACAGTGCGATTGAAGAAGAAGGGAGTCCAAGGGGTAGAGCAGCTAAAACCGATACCAGTTAATTCAGCCTGAAGTTAAGGAGTAAGACAAATAATTAAAAATGGAACCAGTCCCGCCGGACTTTGTCAGGCTCGTCATGATGAAGGGAGCTGTCATCGTGCGGAGGACGGAGAAGGTGATAATGGTCGGTAAGGCATTTAATCTTTGGACGAATGCAGTGAGAGGATATATTAGTAATAGAGTGGAAGATTTTAGTTGGCAACCGGCTGTCTCGACCTGTGTAATTTGCAGTGGAAACGAGGAGTCGAGGAGACAGTGGAATATAGCCAATAAGTATTGGGTAGATGGCTTTAAGCCAGACCTGAGTAAAATAGGCCCGGCTAAGGTGCTTGAAATACAGGTGTGTGGATACTGTAGAGTAAAAAGCCTACCTAGGATAAAAGCGTATGCTCAGTGGGACTTAGCCCCGCAAGAGAATACAGAGGCACAGCATTGTGAATGTTTGTGGGACGGGGAGAGCATACTGTATTGCCTACATTGTAGGATGAGAATGGGGAAAGGTTCACTAGTGAGAGCAGGAGAGGCCGAGGGATGGCAGTTAACGGGAGCAGAAACTTCGATAAAGTCGCTAAGTTCCGATTTGCTGACCTATTGGCCGATGGAAGTGAACGAGAGGACTCGCGACCCGGGGTTCCAGGCACTGCTCTACAACAACTGGCCACCGCATGGAGGTAAGTATGGCTTGGCTCCATTAATTGTTGGCTCGGAAGCGGTGCCAACTTTAGTTCACGTTGAACCTGTGTTAAGTGGGGGGGAACCAAGATCCCCCTGGCCCACGCTAATCAATATTGCTTTGGCTCGAGGGGACATTTCAATGGAAACATTGCCGGATGTCCCGCAAGAGAAAGCAGTGAATATCAGCGCTATGGAAGGTAGTCATATAGTAAAAGAGACTACATTGGATAGAATGGAATATAAAGCTAAAACAGTAATAGTAAAAGTGAGTCCAGCGATGCCGCGACGATGGGTTTTGGGGGACCCGATATATTGGTTGAAAGTAAAAGTAATGATGGCTATGAAACCCTACGAGGGAATATACTCGTTAGGGATGGCAGTGTCGATGAGTACAGAGGAGGAAGCCAAACGGCTGCACCCCAACTGTACTTTTAATGGAGAATACTTTGGTACAAGGCCGACAAGAGGGCATAGTAGTGAGAGTGGAGATGAAGAAGTAAAGCCTAAGGGTAATGAGAAGTTGTTGGCATTGGCTCAGGTGGCCACAAGAGAGCTGGAATATTGTTATGTGAGTTCATTAGAAGAGGATGAACACAAGGCACCCAGGTCGAAGGGAGACTTTGACCTCAGGGGTCGCCCGAAGAAGTATAAGGGGAAAGGATGTCCCTATCCGGGTTGTACCGGAGAAGGAAACGTGTTAGACGACCACAAAAAGCATTGGTCTTTGCGTGGCTGCCCTAAATTTTGTGAGAAAAATCCATGGCGGTATAATAATGCACCTAAATGGAAAAAATTGGCAGAAATGTGTATAAAAGCCCCCCAGTCCGTTTTTCCTCAACAGGAGCAACCGGGAAAGGGAGTTGTACCGGAAACTCCAGCCGCAGGGTCGGGAACGGAGTGGAGGGAAAAGCCAGAGGTAAGTGAGAGCCCCTCCTCCACCGAGGAGGAGCCAGAAGGTAAAGGGTACGAAGGCGAAGCGAGCGAAGATAGCGAGGTTGATGAGGTGAAGGAGCACAAGGTCCTTAAGGGGGTCCTGTCACGCTTTTGGAACAGGCACCAGGACCCACAGCCCTCTTCATCCGCTGAGAAGTAGCGACGAAAGGAGATGGAAGGTGAGATTGCTGAGCTAAAGACTAGAGTGACTAGATTAGAGACACATAGACAATTATTAGAACATTTTTTAGGAGCATTTGTACCGGCTTTGAACAATTTTTTAGTAGATATTGGGCAATTTAGGCCACATTGGTTGTCTTTAATTGAGCGTTCTCAGGAAAGAATCGCTGAGCAAAATGAAATGAGGGAGATAATTAAGAAATTGGAAAAAAGAATCGAGGAAGCTGAGGCCAAAATACAGAGGTCCAACCAGACCCCCGCGAACCTTGAGCAGGAGGAGTCACCAGGACCCTCAACGGCCCTATTGTTTGATTACCAGGTATTTCGACAAAATCATATGCAAGAAAGAATGGCTGAATTGAGGGCCAAGTATGATGAAGATAAGTAGTTAGAAAAATTAAGAGGTGCGGGGTAAATGGGGCGTGATATAGTGAATTTGGAAACCCCTTTTGTTTAAAAATAAAATGTATTTGGCTCAGTGAAATGTAGAAACAATTTAAAAAGGAATAAGATAACTGTATAACAAAGGCCAACCCCCAAGGTAGAGGGGGAGGAGCTAATGTGGTTTTAGAGCTTAGTAGTCCATAAAAGATAGAACCGTCAGTAGAGAGTATGAAACGTAGCTACGAGGAAGCGATGGAGGAAGATCAAAGTTTTGGCGACAGCGGGGGTAAATTAGTGATACCTGGACGACTTTGTTCAGCCAGGAACAGGGTGAGGTTTGGAGACCTAGGACTGGGTCCTCCTAGTTATGATACCCCGTTGTGTGAAATACCTAGACCTGCGACTTTAAACTTGCCTCACCCTTTGACTCTAGAGGTAAGAGGAGAGCCGCATGTTTACGCCAATATAGGAACAATTACACGCCAGCCAGAGCGTGGTGGCAACGGTAGGGACAGGGTTGAGAACCCCTATGAGATTCCTACATACGGAGGTGGCCCCACGGTGTTTGAAGACCCATTGGACACCGTTCATGAACAACCTGAAGATGACAGAGTTTACATGAACGTTCCTGTCATCCGTCGAAGACGACGCTGGGTATACGGTAGGGTTTGGCTGGCCACCATACTTTGCTTGATAGTAATAACATTGATTTATTGTTTGTTGGGACTGCGAGCGCAAAGAAGGCGAAGGTTCAGCTTCGACAGCATGGCTCCGATTAATCCCATCGACTTGGTCGACGTACGGTATGGCAGCACTAAAATAGCCAACCAAACGTGCTGGAAAGTGGAGGTAATGCATGTCAGTGAAGAATGGAAGAGAAGTAAAGGACCGCAGAGGGAAGCCTGCGGTGCCGGAGCGGATACTCCTTGTGAGAGGCAATGGAGGGAGGAGAGAACCACCCTAGTGAATTCCTACCTTCGCAGCAAATCCAGTCAAACATATAATGAATCGGTGAAGATTTTGAAAAGGAGCATGACGTACCCTGTAAATTCAAAGAGTAAGTGTAAAGTTCGAGTAGTTTACCGGATTAATAGCACAGCGAACGACTCTATAGTCAATATTACTTTGTTATGCTTGAAGGAGCTAGAGCAAAGAATTGTTAGAAATAACTGGGTCCAGATTGGAGAAGGAGATCCTTCTTGGTACGTTAATGAATATTGTGCAAGGTTGCCAGATGCGACAGGAGGATACTGGTTAGAGACAGACCCTGACGACCCGGATTTCGGAATTCCAGCGGCCCCACGAAATGACACTTGTACCGAGCTTCGGCCGGAATGGGAACCATGTTGGAGCTGTTTAACTTTTAGATGCAGTGGACCAGAAACCAACGGGACCATTGAAGGACCAGGGGCCAACGGGACCGGTGATTACCTGCCAGGTACTCCGACTCCAGCATCGGGTAAGTACCCTTTAGTTTTTCATCAACGAAGGCTTAAAAAATTTAGAAAGCCGAGGGCGATTGAAGTTTTTGCCCCACGTTTTAAACGTATGATTTTCGCCTCACCGAAATTTCTTGGAATGCAGGGGTTCAAAAAGCCCCCACCAAGGAAAGTTAAAAAGAAACGGCCGAGGCACAGAGTTAGGTTAAATAAGACCCGGTCACATAATAGATTACGTAGGATGGTATACGCCGCGACTATTTTTGGAAGAAATACGTCTAGGAGGACCCCACCAACTACACCTCCAATAAAAGTAATAAATAAAATAAATAAAGTTAATAATGTAATGAAGAAACGGCCGGGATGCAGGGTTAGGTTAAGTAAAGCCCAGTCGTATTATAATGATAGCCATTGTGATTGGAATATGATGAGGTATTGTCCCGTGCCCTACCACATGTTTTGCTTTGCGGATAGCGGTAGTAGTCTTACCCTCCCCGAAGGAGGGTTAAGAGGTGACGCGAGTACCTTGCTTACTCACCTTTTTGCAATGAGTGTTAAAAACGCACTATGTGAAAAGAAGATAAAAGTGAAACACGAAGAGTGGTTGAATAACTCTTTTCCATGGATATGGAAAAGGGGTACGTATGTGTTGGAATCAACCTTTAATAAGACTGTGAAAATAACTGTACTAAATATAAAACAGGTACAAATGTGGGCTCAACGCATTCCTACGCCGGATGATTTACATAATGTTCCGAAGGGTGATTTTGATAAAATTGATCAATGTGTAGCACTAAGAATGTTTAACAGATTGGAAGGGAAGAAATGGATAAGTGGTATTTCACCGCGATGCCCCTTGGTGGAAATGGGAACGCCACCTTTTACTCATTGGTTTTATAACTGTACAGGGTTAAAAACAAACTTAACGATTAAAGGGGTGTTACAAGCTTGGAAAGAAATACATACGAGAGACGAGAGTAAGACGTGGTGGGGACTCAATAAAGATGAAATGGAAAAAGATGTATTACCTTGCTTAGGAAAGTCAGAAAATTATTGGGTTAAATATCAATATATGGCGACAGTGTATTCTAAAGAGAATGACATTTGGCCTGACAGTGAAAGACCAGCCTTATACGCTAGTCCACGGCCGTGGGAGATGGTGTGTAAGGGTGGAAATTCCGGGAAGGATTTTAAAAATTGTACGATTGTGTTAGCACGTAAACCTTGTTATAAAGTTTCCCGGTTTAAGAATTTTTGTGACCCACGTTACCACGATGAAGGTTATGCCAATATCGAGGGAGCGGTATGGATTAAGGATAGTAGTAATAGATGGATTCGTAGCCAAGCGGTAGGAAGGGATTACTGCGCGCGATGGGACAATGATAAAGAATTGTCTAAAATGGTAGGACTTAAAATTATCCCCAAGCCTCCTGACTCCATTATGCAGATTTTAGAGGGTCACGCATTTAGAAAATCCCTTTGTGCAGGAGACATAGTTACAGGATTTGATTGGCTGGGATTCAATAAAATTTATGGCCCAGGTACATGCCAAGAACCTGCTGAAAAATGGCTGCATTGTGGACACAGTGACGAATACAATCATAAGGGGGAACATGTATGTACTTGGTATGAGAGAATTGGATTGGCAATAAAGGGTGTAGTTAAAACTGTGGCCACAACAGCCGTTGAAGTTGTGGAAGATGTGGCGGAGACGGCTTTTCAGGGTATAAAAACCGGGCTGTCAAATTTAGCACAAGATGTGGGACTTTGGTTCCTGCTAGGTTTAGGAATTGTTTTAGCGGCAGTGATAGCTTTTGTATTTGTTAAAAGAGGATCTTTGTCGCTATGTCCTCGTCGAGAACACAAAGAGAAAGCCTCACCTAATATGGTAAAAGCTCGGCTATTGGCCAATGAGCTACAGGAAAATTGGGGAGGGGCGTCGAAGAGGAGGTTATTGAGTATTGAGGAAGGGCTGCAAAAGAGGGCGGGATCGACTCGATTTTAAAAACACCAGCCCTGACTTCCTCAATCCTCACTGACACTTTTTGGCGGAACAGTAAAACTACACATGACCATGGCATGCGGTGCGGTTAATGGTACTAAAGGGAGACCAGGCGCTCTTCAGAATGTAAGTAGTGAAGCTGAATATTGGATGATTTTTATAATATGGCTTCTTTATTGCTGTACTGGACAATGGGACATTTGGCAGTTAACTCGACCCTTTATTTTGGTGATAGCTGTTACCAAGGTACTGGTGTTACGCTTTGTGTTTTGTACATACACACTGGGATTGGGATGCTTCATTGTGTACATGCATGGCCGAATTAGAATAAATTATAAAACTCCAAGAGGGGTAGCTGAAACTTTCCTCTTGGTGTGCTGGGTTTGTTTAGATGTAACCTCTATCATGATTTTTGAGGTTTTATATGGAGCAGTTATATTAGAAGGCATATTTGCCATGGCATTGGCATTGTATATTATGAATATGGTGATTCGCCTTCAACGAAATCCTGTGGCTACGGGCAGCAGGGTTTGGATGTGGCGAACAGCTAAACTAACTTTATGGGGTATAGTTTGGGGAATAATTTCAATTCTCCTTTGGCTGCGCCTGGTCGACCAATTGGTTTTAGTAGTTTGGTTTTTTACATATGCAGCTTTTTTTACTCTCCCGCCAAAAGGTTCCGCTACTCGGAGAGCGACCACACCCTCGCTCTCTCGGCGTAGTGGCATTCCGCATTCTCTCGACAGAGTGGGTGCGGATGATCATTTAGATCAGGATCGACCTGTACATATAGGGAGCCGCAATCTACCCGGCTCTCCTCAGGTTTAAGAATTGTCGAATTGTATTTGTGTGTTTACCAGGATAACCAGGATGAGCCGCGGTGTGTCTTCTGTGGAAACGATCTCCTTCTCTTCTCAGCCTGGGTAGTTGGAGACGTTTTCTATGGGCACTGCTGCTGTCCTTTGTCCCCAGAGGGTGTGGGTGAGGAAATGTGGCTTATACCCGATGGGCTTTATATGACTTATTTATGTGACCTTTTCGATTCAGCCATGAGTAAAATTTGGAAATGGCCTGGCTTTGCTGACCTCGCGGGCTCATGTAAGTTGGAAGGTTTGGTTCAAAGTCCAATAAAAGATATACGTTACCATGTTAACAAAGAAAGTGTATTCATCGGGAGCACTGTCCCTTTGATGCGCATGGTATGGCGCCTGCCTGACGGTGCTCGACGCTTGACTTTCAATACCCCGTCTGGCTTTTGTGTAGCCGCCACTCCTAGGAAGACGGCCAGACCTGGTGAGAGTGCCAGGTATGGTGGTGTTCGAGTTGGAGAGGAGCGACCCTGCGCGCCTGAGACGGCCCCCTCGCCCTCCCTGGACCGGGTTGACGAGCCTGGGGAATCCAGTGCCGCCCGACAGGAGGCTCCAGTTGGTAAGATCATGCCACTGTTGAGACCAGTCTCCCCCGTGGTTTCGTCATTTGTTGATGACCCGGAGGTTGAGCATAGCGAGGATGAGGGCTCGTTGGCTGCGTTGTCGCCCTCCCTACTGATAAATGGCTTCAGCCTGTGGTCTCCACTCCCTGATCCTTCGCCCGTCTCCATGCCTTCTGACTCCCCGGCGTCTCCGTTGGGTGATGACGGTGGTGTAGATGAGGTGTGGATGATGGGGTTGGATGGTGAGTTGGATATGCGGCTGATTTGCTTGAGGGACACCTGCGATCTCTAGGAGGGGGTGTCGAATTGAGTGGAGTCGAGTGGGTCAGATGGAGCACCATATCATGTACTTTTAGATGACAAATTATGGACTGAACTCAATTCTAAAATTAGAGATCAATTGGTGTCCATAAGATCAAGGAATTGGTGTCTATGGGGCAGATATGATCATGTTTTGGCCTCTGGGTGTAGTACCCCAAGGTAACCACCAGATGCCGCCAAACCTAAGCAACCGGAGCCGCCTGCTTAGCAAGTATAGGTCATCCCTAGCGAGGCCCAGGTTGGCCTTAAGCCCCACGTTAGCTTTAAGTAAGCCCCACGTTTTGATAAGATCCTCATCCTAGCCCCACATTTTGAACCTTATCAAGCCACAAGTTGAAGAGAGTAAGTGGCCCCACGTTGTAGTGATAAAGCCCCACGGTTAAATAAATACACAAAGGTATCCTGAATTGAGTAATAGCACACACAACATACAATTTTTACTCGACAATTGTTAACCTGAAATATGGATCAATGCTTACAGCACATTGAAGCCACTGTGAAACTTTGCTGTCTTTTATTTCCTTTTAATTACATGCGATACTGTTTATTATCGCTGATAAGATTGCTGTAACTGCATTGAGTGTCATGATTGCCTGTATGAAAAGATGTTTTCTCTCAGCATTGTCATACAAGATGTGTAACAAATGAAAAAGAATCAACCTGTTGAGATTCCCTGAGAGGTTTGGGATTTAACATGCTATGTATATACATATTATTCATGCTTGCATAGTTTGGTTAAGAATATTATCACATAGTGTCATTGATTTGATGATTGTAAATATTAAATAAGAGCCAGGACCGTTAGAATTGTAATAGGGACTTTTTTGGCTCCATATTGAATTGCAGCCGAGACTTTGGCAGCGTAAGATGGCATACGGCCACGCAAGATGGCGTCTTGCCCCACGTATAGCATGTTGCCCCCAGTAAGATGGCATATGGCAACGTAAGATGGCGTAGTGCCCCGCGTAGGATGAGTGTATTGCCCCACGTGTAAATGAGTGCATATAGCCCCACGTAAGCTGAAATGTGTTTTTGTTTAAACAGGAACTGACTAAGCTCTGTGGTGTGTGTAGCTTAGTAACCAGTTTCCTGTGTGCGCTTGTGTAAAGAATGAGCTCCAATGTTATGTGCTTGTCTCTCACTCAACTGTATGTGACTGTGGATATGCCCTAACACGTCCCAACATGCCCTAACTCGTCTCAGCGCATTGATATGCAAAGGGACTACAAGTGACTGGAACGACCGGAGGAAGACCACCGTTACCAAGGAGATGCTGTGACGCAACCAAGGTTATAAAAGATTGCCCCTGGCAACGATCGGGGCTCCGAGCTTTCAGCTCTTTGTCGTGAAGCGATCAGCCCGTGAGGAGTGTGTTGTTAGAGAAAGCGTACAGCAGAGTGATAGGACTTAGGTTTTTTACGGAGGACCTTTGGCTGTTAGCTGCGAACGGGACTTTTCTCTCCAAATTGGGTAATGTACAATGCTTTATTGAATAAGATGTTTAAGAGGAAGTTATGAACGGTTAATCGCGTGTAGGGACGGAGCCATTTTAACACACTTCCATATCTTCAATTTATTTTTAGCCAAAAACGTCTTATCTTAAAATTAGGTCTTGAGCTCTTTGAAGAAGTGATCAATCTTAGAAGGCTTTATTTAAAGGTTTAAATAATTATGTTTGATTTCCCTTTTTCTATTTCATTTTATATTTTATTAATTTTAATTTTTATTGTATTCTTGATTTTTGAAATTTATAATTGCGCCTTGTGTTTGGCGAACGCGCATTAAAGAATTAAAGATTGTTTTTATATTCCTGTTATTATTGTAATAAAATATTGAAAGACAATTTTTGCTTTAATTATTTTATTTGTTTCTTTCGGTTTTGTTTTATTATTTTTGGGACTTTTTACTAAGTCCAGGTCATTTTATAAGACCTCGTTATTTTCCTTCGAGACGGACAACAGCAACGGACGTTTGGAAAAGAGGTAATTGTATTTTAATAACATTTGATGAATGTTTTCCATTTGTATTAATAAAGTCAAATACTCCTGCTTTATGTGAAACAAGTCCGTATGATCCTAACAAGGATTATTAAATGACTAGGTCAATAACAAATGCAAACAACTAAGAGAAGTGGAGCTGCCAAGTAAGTGAGGTGTTCAGTTTATTATTCCTGGGTTCGTGTGGTTGCTCATTCAGGAGTAGTAGGTGGATGAAAACGGATTGGCCTCATGATAAGAAGACAGTGAACAAACCTAGGTGAGTCCACCTCGATATATCGGCTTAACTAATTCTCGTCCCCTCACATTGACGCCTTAGAGCCGGTGAGGGAAAAGGGGAATTACTGACCCATTGATTGGAGAGTCGATCAGGACATATTTCCCGATTTAAGTCCTGCGGGTAAGCGGAAGTTGACAGTTCCATAATGAGCTTTTCAGTTCCAAAATTCAAGCCTTACCCACAATTCACGATTTCGTACCCGAATATTTCCCACATTCTACATTTTTCATTTACTTCCACATTATTCATCCGATTGACTTCGTTCCAACTTCAATATATTCCAGCAATTCAAGCCATGAGTTATTCCAGCTTTTCAGTTCCAAAATTCACGCCTTGCCCACAATTCCCGATTTCGTACCCGAATATTTCCCACATTCTACATTTTCCATTTACTTCCACATTATTCATCCAATTGACGTCGTTCCAGCTTCAATATATTCCAGCATTTCAAGCCATTAGCTCTTCCAGCTTTTCAGTTCCAAAATTCACGCCTTGCCCACAATTCCTGATTTCGTACCCGAATATTTCCCACATTCTACATTTTCCATTTACTTACACATTATTCATCCGATTGACGTCGTTTCAACTTCAATATATTCCACCACTTCAAGCCATGAGCTCTTCCAGCTTTTCAGTTCCAAAATTCACACCTTGCCCACAATTCCGGATTTCGTACCCGAATATTTCCCATATTCTATATTTCACATTTACTTCGACATTTTTCATCCGATTGACTTCGTTCCAACTTCAATATATTCCAGCAATTCAAGCCATGAGCTCTTCCAGCTTTTCAGTTCCAAAATTCACGCCTTACCCACAATTCCCGATTTTGTACCCACACATTACCCACATTCTACATTTTCTTCCACATTATTCATCCGATTGACGTTGTTCCGGCTTCAATATATTCCAGCAATTCAAGCCATGAGCTCTTCCAGCTTTTCAGTTCCAAAATTCACACCTTGCCCACAATTCCGGATTTCGTACCCGAATATTTCCCACATTCTATATTTCACATTTCCTTCCACATTATTCATCCGATTGACTTCGTTCCAACTTCAATATATTCCAGCAATTCAAGCCATGAGCTCTTCCAGCTTTTCAGTTCCAAAATTCATGCCTTACCCACAATTCCCGATTGCGTACCCGAATATTTCCCACATTCTCCATTTCACATTTACTTCGACATTTTTCATCCGATTGATGTTGTTTCAACTTCAATATATTCCACCAATTCAAGCCATGAGCTCTTCCAGCTTTTCAGTTCCAAAATTCCCGCCTTACCCACAATTCCCAATTTCGTACCCAAATATTTCCCACATTCTACATTTTCCATTTACTTCCACATTATTTATCCGATTGACTTCGTTCCAACTTCAATATATTCCACCAATTCAAGCCATGAGCTCTTCCAGCTTTTCAGTTCCAAAATTCACACCTTGCCCACAATTCCGGATTTCGTACCCGAATATTTGCCACATTCTACATTTCACATTTACTTCGACATTTTTCAACCGATTGACGTGGTTTCAACTTCAATATATTCCACCAATTCAAGCCATGAGCTCTTCCAGCTTTTCAGTTCCAAAATTCACGCCTTACCCACAATTCCCAATTTCGTACCCAAATATTTCCCACATTCTACATTTTCCATTTACCTCCACATTATTTATCCGATTGACTTCGTTCCAACTTCAATATATTCCACCATTTCACGTCATGAGCTCTTCCATCTTACCACCTAACTTACCACGTATGGCGGCCATTTTCCAACTTACCATGCACGGCGGCCATTTTAGACAAATGATATGCCCAGGTTTCTCGCCAACCTGGCCTCCCAAGGCGGTGGCCATTTTGGCCAATTGATTAGGTATGCGTGTGATTCTTGCCAGGATATTCCCCGACCTGAACAGGAAGTGACCAATATCAACAGGAAGTGACCTCATATCAACAGGAAGTGACTTAATCTCAACAGGAAGTGACTTAATTTCAACAGGAAGTGACCTAAAATCAACAGGAAGTGACCTGATTTTAACAGGAAATGACCCGATTTCAACAGGAAGTGACCTGATTTTAACAGGAAGTGACCTCATATCAACAGGAAGTGACTTAAAATCAACAGGAAGTGACCCGATTTCAACAGGAAGTGACTTAATTTCAACAGGAAGTGGCCTAAAATCAACAGGAAGTGACCCGATTTCAACAGGAAGTGACCCAATTTTGACAGGAAGTGACCTGATATCAACAGGAAGTGACCCAATTTCAACAGGAAGTGACCCAATTTTGACAGGAAGTGACCTGATATCAACAGGAAGTGACCCAATTTCAACAGGAAGTGACCCGATTTCAACAGGAAGTGACCCAATTTTGACAGGAAGTGACCTGATATCAACAGGAAGTGACCCAATTTCAACAGGAAGTGACCCGATTTCAACAGGAAGTGACCCAATTTCAACAGGAAGTGACCCGATTTCAACAGGAAGTGACCCAATTTTGACAGGAAGTGACCTGATATCAACAGAAAGTGACCCAATTTCAACAGGAAGTGACACAATTTTGACAGGAAGTGACCTGATATCAACAGGAAGTGACCCAATTTCAACAGGAAGTGACCCGATTTCAACAGGAAGTGACCCGATTTCAACAGGAAGTGGCCTGAAATCAACAGGAAGTGAGCATGCTAGTGCTAAGTTAGCATGCTAATGCTAGCTAATGCTAATGTTAGCTCGGCATGCTAATGCTAATGTTAGCTTAGCATGTGAATGCTAATGTTAGCTTAGCATGCTAATGCTAATGTTAGCTTAGCATGCTAATGCTAAGTTAGCATGCTAATGCTAATGTTAGCTTAGCATGTTAATGTTAAGTTAGCATGCTAATGCTAATGTTAGCTTAGCATGCTAATGCTAAGTTAGCATGCTAATGCTAATGTTAGCATGCTAATGCTAAGTTAGCATGCTAATGCTAATGTTAGCATGCTAATGCTAATGTTAGCTTAGCATGCTAATGCTCATGTTAGCATGCTAATGCTAATGTTAGCTTAGCATGCCAATGCTAATGTTAGCTTAGAATGCTAATGCTAAGTTAGCATGCTAATGCTAATTTAGCATGCTAATGCTAATGTTAGCTTAGCATGCTAATGCTAAGTTAGCATATTAATGCTAATGTTAACTTAGCATGCTAATGCTAGCTTAGTATACTAATGCAAATGTGACCTGATTTCAACAGAGTGACTATTACTCCATTGCTTAAGTTTGCCACTCCTTACACCATTGCGACTCGATTCTACCCTCCTTACTTCATTGCTTACTTAATTCTTCTCACTTTACTCCATTGCTTACCCGATTACTTGCTACTTCCTCCATTTCTTACTTGATTCCTTCCTTGTTTTCATGTTTCTTGCTGATTTATTTTTACTTTTGTGGTATTTATCTTCCTTCAACTGCTTCTAGATTTCTGGATGAATTTAAACCATTCCAACTTCAGCATGTTAAGCTCATTCCATGTCATTCAGTATCATTCAACATCATTCAATATCATTCAATATCTTTCAATATCATTCATCATCATTCAACATTATTCCAAATCATTCCACAGGTATTCATTCAGCTCTCCAGCCTTCACACGCCATTTCCCCAGAAATGGCATTTCTAGTTATTATTATTATTCTTATATTTTATTCCTCGCACTTTTTTGTCCAGCTTCTACTTCCACATTTTTCACCCGATTCACTCCGTTCCAATTTCAAACGATTCCAAATATTCGCGCCAAGAGCGCTTCCATTTTTCTTATTCCCACGATTCACGTGTTACCCGCAATTCCCGATTTCGTACCCGATTTTTCCCCATGTATTCTTAATGGGAGATTCAAAATTTCACATTTCCTTCCACATTTTTCATCCGATTCACTTCGTTCCAACTTCAATATGTTCCATAATGAGCTTTTCAGTTCCAAAATTCACGCCTTACCCACAATTCACGATTTCGTACCCGAATATTTCCCACATTCTACATTTTTCATTTACTTCCACATTATTCATCCGATTGACTTCGTTCCAACTTC